>NC_054375.1:16814231-17114231 GCF_017654675.1 Xenopus laevis | reverse complement strand
CGGTCCCAGTACAATCTATCTATGTTTGCAGGGCCAAGCAGGCAGCTCTCCTTTGTTTTCCTGGCAAATTGGTCTTTTTAGTTGATGGTAAATTCGTACGATCGTTCTGAGAAGATCGTGGTCTCACGATCAGGATCTGATCTTTTAAAAATCTCAACATCTTTGGCCAGCTTAAGCGCGGCTATGTGGCGCGGCTTTGCGGCGGGGATTGATGACGTCACTGCGTCTGTTGCGAAAGGCACGAAAACTCTTTGGCGCCGTGTAAGTGAACACTTTTGTTGCTAAGCAACCATTCGCGCCGGTATTGCGGCCGCCATGCCCATCCCTCAGTGACTCTAGCAGGGAATATTGCGACTGTTCGCTAGTGAGTTGCCCTGATAGACAATCTGTGCTGTGCTGGGACTCTTGGTCTATTTGACCCTTACTGTCCCTTGTGATACGCAGCGGTGGCCACAGCCCTGCTTGGGCTCTCCTTGTCCGTTGGGGTTCAGCAGTAACCTTGGCCAGAGGGTAGCTCTGTGTACCCTACAGGTTCTGCGCCTGTGACAGCTCTGCGTGTCACCTATGGCCGCCACTGAAACAACTGAGTGAGCTGGTCCCTGCTTCCTTGCTGCCATGTGGTAGCAGGATTGCCTCAGTGTGTTTCCGTTGCACCTGATGGACAGCTCAGCATGTCCTGAAGGTGTTGGAGTTGTCTGTGAAAGAAAAGAAAACTCTAAAGAAAAAAATTTATTAACTAAAATAAATGAAATTAAATAATTATTGCGGTCCAACTCCTGAGGCAGGACAAATAACTGAGGAGGGAAGGTGGAGTCAATCTATATAAGCAGGAGGAGGAGCCAAGATCAACAGTTTTTCTGTCCTGCCTCCAGAGGTGAAGGATAACATAACCCACTACGTCTGCACTGACAGGAGGGCCGACTAGAAGCTTGCGGCACTCACAGGTTTTATGTTGCAAAAAACAAAAAATGTTTATTTAGCATCAACATTTTGATCTCCCACACAGTTCCTGCTGTGTGCTGTGGTTTCATTAGCTTATATTACATAAGAGAAGATGAATTGCTCATCACTTCTTATGCAACCCGAATCCTGTTATTGCGTTATTAGGAGACTGAAGCTGGGCCGGGCAGAGAACATGCATTGTCTTTATAACATTTTAATTTAGCTTCCCCAATTTAAATGTCAACAGTCTAGCGGAAAAATTAGTATATTTAGTTTACAATAAGTTTAAGGAAAATGCCATTAAATAGTTAAAGAGAAAGATAGGGCTCTGCCTATTATGCCAATTTACTTGAAATCCACAGTTAAACACTTGCTCTTTAAATGAAAAGGAAAGGTATTATTATTAGGAGTTACCGAAAGTTAGGCACCCCCAAGTGATTGTATTTACTTACCTGAAGCCCCAGGCAGAAAACTGTACAAGCTCTGGGTTATTGCAGCAAGCATCACAGAAAGATTATTTTTGGGCTTCTTATCGCGGGTGCACATGCGCAGTAGAGCGCAAATCCAAACTTTTTGTTCTATTGAGCATGCGTCTGCCCCAGGAAATTTGAATAAAGAAGAAGCAAGAAAATGATCACTACATGGTACTTGCTGGAATAACCCCAGGCCAGTGAAGTTTTCTCCTAATAGGAGCACCGGCCCAGGGTGTCAGGTAAGTAAATGCAATCACATGGGGGTGTCTAACTTTTGACACCCTAAGTAAAAAGACCTTTAATTCTCTTTTAAAGGAGAAGAATACTCTCCATACAATCCCTGCACATTCCCTGGGCTGCTTGTTCCTCTGATCATTCTGCTCAGTGCTGAATTAAATCAGTGTTAGATGAAGAAAAGGTTCCAGTGCAGTGTTCTGATTGGAAAAAACCCTTAAAGGACAAAGAAAGTCTAAAATAGAATATGGCTAGAAATGCTATATTTTGTATACTAAACATAAGCATGAACTTACTGCACCACAAAGCCTAATCAAACAAATGATTTATGCTTTCAAAGTTGGCCACAGGGGGCTGTCATCTTGTAACTTTGTTAAACATCTTTGCCTGATCCTGACCCTGCACATTCTCAGTGTGGTCTGGGCTGCTTATGGATCGTCATAAACAAAGCTGCTTGAATTCTGCATGGCTGGTAAGTAAGGTGGGGGCTCCCCCTGCTGTTCATAAGTAGGATTGTTTCCCTGCTCAACAGTTAGGGACCGTCTGACAATTTCTATCCACAGCAGTAAATGAAGGGAGAATTTCACTGCATACAGTCAGGTTTCTTATAAAAACGGTACACATTTTTTAATTAAAGTATATTGGAGATAGGTTCCTTTTTCATTAAAGAAAGTAAAAATGGGATTTTATTTTTTTGCCTTTCCTTGTCCTTTGGTTAACTTAGTATTTATACTAAGCAACTTTTCAATTGGTCTTCATTTTATAAATTTCGTTTTTGGGTTATTTGCCTTCTTCTAGCTTTAAAATGGGGCTCACTCACCTCGACTAAAAAAATAAATGCTCTGTAAGGCTACAAATTTATCGTTATTGCTACTTTTTAATACTCATCTTTCTATGCAGGTCTCTCCTATTCAAATTCCAGTCTCTTATTCAAATCAATGCATGACTGCTAGGGTTATTTGGATCCAGATTGCTGAAATTTAAAACAGGAGAGCTGCTGAATAAAAAGTTAAATAACTCAAAAACCACAAATAATAAAAAATTAAAACCAATTGCAAATTGTCCCAGAATATCACTCTCTACGTCATACTGAAAAGGTGAACAACCACTTTAATCATTGCAAAGTATCAAAGGCATGGATGGAGCTGAATAAATTCTTCCAAAAATGATTTGCATACAGTACATTCAAAGTTTGTTAGTATTAAGTGCTCTATATGTAGGTATATACTACTGGTCCACAGATTGTGTCAATTAACCTATGGGTTAATTATCCTAGTCAAAGTGCTTTCATTTTCCAAATTCCTGGTTCTTCAAGAATATGAATAACTTGTTCCAGTTCCTGTATAAAGCTAAATCCTCCTTATCTGTAAGACTTGTTTATACAGATCTCCTTTTCTTTATTTGAACAAACTCTCTTGCTGATGAGGGAGGCCGACAGTTAAATATAAACCATGGTTCCTTAGGGTATTGGCACGCATGACAGAGAAAACTCTGTCTTCTATAACCTTTAGTGCCTTATAATATAAACTATAAAGAAAGGGGGGACCTGGCTGCCAAAATCCAAGACGCATTTTGAGTTTCCCTGTTCTAGGAGGTCCAGTAGCACTATTTGTTCAGCTTGTAGCAGGTACAGTAGCAGCTGCATTATGAGTCCATCCTGGATTGCAGCCGTCACTAAAAACGTTTTACCGATTTTTACAGGCCATAGCAAATATAAAGCCCGACTTACACTCATTAGGCCAGTGACAGATAATATAGAAGGTCAAATTTGGGAATTTGTAGGTATAATGAGCTAGTAGATCCCCATGAAAAACGGCAGGGTATAACGGATAGGCTGCAAACAAAACTAGCGGACCTAGAGGATCATTCAAGGCACAGTAATATATGTTCCCTGATGCTCATCCCTCACATATCTTAACTGATAGGGCCCATGGATGGGCAAAAAACCATATGGCCCCACAATCAGCCCCCAGGAACGTCATTACCAAAATCCCTTATTCCACACCAACGAACATACACAACAACGTGCAGTAATCTAACCATAATTTAGCCGTCTAACATAAAGGTCATCAGCAACACCATAATTTGGCACTATTTGCCCATGATCCTGGGCATCATCATCCTGATGATCACCGATCCTGACACATCTCTCCCTAACTTCCATAGAGTCCTCTACTATTAGCAAATCTAAAGGCTTATTATTAGTCATGGGCGAATAAATTTGCCAGGCACAAATTTGTGGTGAATTTTCCGCATTTCGCTGCCGGTGAATAAATACACAAAACTGCAGCAAAAGTTCACGGGCGTCAAAAAAATTTGGACGCAAGGCGGAATAGTTGCTGCATCAAAACTGTCACGTGTCAACATTATTTCACTCTAAATTTGCTAATTTTTCGGGAAAGCAAAAAGCGACAGATCACTGCTTATTATCAAAATCCCAATGGAAAACCACAACTGTAACATACTTAACTAGAAATAACCTAATCCCCTGCACAAACAAATCTAGAAAACCAGGCTAAGCAATTTAGGGAAATCAAGAAGGACCTAGCTAAATTGAGTCCTATGTTTCTCAGCTTAGACATATTACACTACTTGCCTTCTGGATAATGGATCCTGTACCTGTCTACCTCTAAACCTGTCATAATTGAACTTTATCAATTTAAAAAACACATCGATTTATATATTAGGTTTGGGGCTTTTTCTTACCTGGAATTATCAGCAGGAGAATTGGGGGGCTGTACCTTCTAACTCGCCCGTTCCTGGAACAGAGTAAGGCAATTGAATTAGGTTGTCCCCACTTTAGATATTTAAGTTATAGGCAGTACTTGAACAATATAAAAAATGTATATAATGGGATGCTAGTCTCTATAGGGCCTGTCAAAAAAGGGCCCATGGTTCTAGGGATAAAGCATCCAGTTCACAAGGGTATAATCATTCAAAACGCGTTTCATACCCCCTGGTACTTAATCAAAATGCCTATGATTAAGTACCAGGGGGTATTAAATGTGTAAGGCGGAATACCATGTGGTCTGTTTACCTATCTTTTTTTGATGATAAATGATGATGATTTTGGGATAACTTGTTTGGTTTTGAGTACTTGAACAATGGCACATGGAGTTGCAGACACCCTAACTGGCAAAACTTTGCTGCATGAAAATGCGTGAAATCACCCCAAACTGTCCCTACTCCTCGTTGTTTACTGGTAGATCTATGGCAAGTAGTAATGGAGCCTACGCCAACACAACTCTAACCATTCCCACCCGGCACTTGGGTCTACACCTTGCACTCCTTCCCCCTTCCAATTCTAACTTTTACCCTTAAGCAGCTGCACCAAATCAGCTGTTTTGTCTTAAAGGGGTAGTCCCCTTATTGCTCAGCAGCTCTACAGTTTGAAATTTCAGCAGTTTTCAGGTTGCTAGGGTCCAATTTACATTGAGAGACAGGACGATGAACAGGAGAGGGGCTAAACAGAAAGAAAAATGTAACTAACAAAATTGCAGCCTCGTTTGAGGCACAATAAAGCTGGAAAGATGAAGAAAAAGAAGGTAAAAAACTCAAAAAGCATCAGATGTGAAGACCAATTCAAAAGTTGTCATGAACAGGGTATTCTATAAAAGTTAACTTAAGTTTAAACTAAACCTTTAATAATGTCTCTTGTTACTTTTTAATCTAATGGGAGCAAAAAGAAATATTGGATGAGCGGAAGCTGCTGTTTGTGATCAAAAGCCACAAAACCAAAAAAAAAATTAAAGGGGCACAATCATGGATAACAATTAGTAGTTTGGCACAAGCAGCAAGAATAAAATGTGTAGATGGAGAAAGAAAGACTGACCAGAAGATGTTGATTGGCCCAGAAGGGTAATAGAATATAGAAATACAAAGATTGAGGGACAGAAGATGTAGATGTGCATGGTGGGGCAATATAACATGCACTTGGGCAACGATGAGGAACATACAGATGCACAATGGAGTAGAAAAATATGAGAATATGTAGATGGTGAGAAAATGATGCTCATGAGCATTGAAAGGGGGGCAATACTACAGATGGGGGAAACTATCTATTTAGCTGTGATGGATTATCATGTCCCTCTAATTAAACAGAATAATACACCCTTTCCATCTAAATGAATGCTGGCAAAATTTGACAAAATTTGCTCCATCTGTATCATCTACAACGTACTAATAGTTAATCTACAGGTGGACTTTCCCTTCAAAGTTATATATCCAAGACTTATCTCCTTTGCATATTTAGTAATCAGATACCAAAAACGGTACATTGCTGGCACATAAACATAGTACTGTATATCAAGTGCCAACAGCAAACCAGGTACAAGTGCAAATCTATAGTGGGGATTCATTGTTGGCAAGTGCTCTACGTTCTGGCAGAATTGCTGAAGGGGGGAAAGTACAACCCCAGTTATATAAAGTGTATTCATAGGCACCTACCTGACAGTATCAGGATACAGATGAGGTTCTAGGGCCCAGACTGGCATCGCTCTCCTCTTTCTGCCAACACATGCACTAGGGACCATTACATACGCTCAAAATGCAGACAAGGCTGTACCATCCCACAAAAGCCTCTGAGGTCACTTCCCAAAATTAAAATTTCAGAGACCAGAAACAGCAGTGTCACAATTTTCACATGATGTTGAAATGTCAGAATTAAGCTGAACTTAAACCAATGAGCAAAACCTCAGCAGCAACCTTAAATCTTACTCCATGAATAAAGGGCTACGTTGACAGAGGAGTCAAGGCTACTTTCATAGGGCTAACAGCTGCTTATAAGTCACCTTGAAGGGGCATTTGAGGATGACTGTAACCCCCACCATCACCCAATATATTTAGGCTAAGGAAGGGGCATGTGAATTAATCAATATAGCTCAGTTAAAATTCTTAAACAATTTTTAATTGATTAAACAAAGGTGTCAATCCGCTACTGATAATCCCTTCTGGATACTAATTCTCAAAAATAAATTTCTATGAATGCTCATTTAGCAGCGATGACCTCTTTAAACTGCTCACTCTATGTCCATGATGACCTGGGTGTTTAAAAAACCCAGGTCCCACCCTTCTGGGTTCGCAAGCACTTTAACCAAGAGCACTCACAAAAGTAGACTAGTGGCTCGGGTGCATTGCCTTGAACCCATAGCTGGAAGTGAAATGCACTCAAAGAAGAAAGTTGGCAAGCACTTAGTGTTCCACTCGGTTAAAACTATCAAATTTATTTCAGCAAGTTAAAAACATCAAACATCCCAACGCGTTTCATATCGAAGATACGTAGTCATAGTCAAAGAGTGGAACATGGAGTGTATGCAAGCTTTCTTCTTTAAGGAAGGGGCACCCTACAAGCTAAGGACCGCTTTTTCATTGTTAACACCTAATTATATTTAACGGAATAAATGCCAATACTATAACATTAGTAAGTCTCATGCCCTCTGGGGGCAATAGGTTCTATGATAGGAGCAGTATTGAATAAAACAGGATATTTGTAACTCACCGTTAAATATGTTTCTCTGTAGTCGATAGGGGGACACAGGGACCTTAGGGGTTAAGCTCCATCCTCCAGGAGGCAGGACACATCAAATTATTCAGGGGCAGTGTATGGATAACCAGCTTAACCCCACACACTTACTTAATCCATTTAGTTTGTACCAAAGATACTGCTATATTAACTTAAAGGGCACCTATCACAGCCAAAATCAAATACATATGAACAATCTGACCAGTACAAGCTAAACACGTTTAATCAAACTACATATATAGTTTTTTGAAAAAACTGCAGGTTTTAAAAAAATCCCTTACTTTGTCAAATGGGTTCTTTCACTGAGGAAGGCCATACTGAGACTATAACAGAGACTCTAATATGCAAATTTCAAGAGCATGCTCAGATTGCTTTGAGTATTCTACCCAGAATGCCTTGTTTAAGTAAACTCCTCCACTAGAAGTATCATGAGATTTCCCTATCTTGTCCCCTGCTGGTAAAATCATTATGCAAATGAAGGGCACACACTAACTTCCAGCAGGTGGCAGCACTACTGTACAGCAGCTAACACACAGGTTTGGCTGATTTGAAAATAGCTTAGAAGGGTTGATAAGCAAGCAAGGAATTTCAACTGAGCATGTGTGAGATTTCAGAGCTACAGTTGGCTGGGAAGATATAGGTAGGAGGAGCCAGTGAAATCCAAGATGCCTGCCTCAGCTAGAACTGCAGGGGAGATAGGGGAGAACTTGCAGAAGGTATAGTGAGCTGATCATTTACATTATACAAACAATTCTGTTTTAAAAATCAGATTTCTTGAACTTTCACATAGTGTATTTACTTAGTAAATGATTTTGGTCATGATTGGTGCCCTTTAATTACAAAACGAATAACCAATGGCAAAACAAAAAAACAGAAGGAATAATATTCCCACTTAGACCAACAGGTCAACAATTCCTCATATGGGCGGGAAGCCCTGTGTCCCCCTATCTACTACAGAGAAACAGATTTAACGGTAACAAAAGATAGATTTTACTTACCGAAAAATCTTTTTCTAGATGGCCCGAACTGTCAGTGCAGAACGCCTGGGTTAAGTATCCACCTCCGGAGGCAGGACAGAAGAATAGAAAGCTTCAGCTGCACCCTCTCTATATAATGCCATGCTACTCATGTTTCCCTCAGTTCCGTTCTGTCAGCTTAGTTAGTAGGAGAAATAAGAGGAGATACATCCAACATACCAGATATATAAAACATCGCACAACATATTAAACCATAGATGAACTATTACTTGTCTAACTTATTAGAAGGGTGGGGCTTACTGCAGTTCGGGCCATCTAGAAAAAAGATTTTTCGGTAAGTAAAATCTATCTAGCTTGATGCCACTGCAAATCATGGGAAGCACACCATGTTATAAATGTTTTCCAGGACCTTTGTGGTGGTTGGTTTCCTAGCCTTCATAAATATGTCCGTGGCCTGTTTTGAAAAACCCTTGGACCGCCATATTTCGAATTCAATAGCCATGCCATCAAATGCAATATTGATAGGTTTTCGTGTTTGATCGGCCCCTGAGTTAGTAGGTCCGGTAGAAGAGGAAGTCTCCATGGAGGAGCTACAGACATGTTGATGAGTTCTGAATACCATGCTCTCCTTGGCCAATCCGGAGCAACGAGGATTGTTAACCTTTGCTCCTGTTTGATCTTTTGGATTATCCTTGGCAACAGCACTAGTGGAGGGAAAGCATACACTTTGTTGAAATTCCAAGGAATGACAAAGGCGTCGACATACGCTGCTCCCGGGTCCCGAGACCTGGCGCAGTAAGTAGGTACCTTGAAATTGTGTCTTGACGCCAATATGTCGATGTCCGGCATGCCCCATTTGTGTGTGATCTCTTTGAACACCTCGGGATGGAGAGCCACTCTCCCTGATCTAACTGCTGGCGACTGAGGTAATCCGCCTCCCAGTTTAGTACTCCTGGGATGAATACCGCTGAGATGGCTGGAACATGTTGTTCTGCCCAGGCGAGAATGTGAGCAACCTCCTGCATTGCCTTGTCGCTGTGTGTACCTCCTTGTTTGTTTAGGTATGCCACCGCTGTGGCATTGTCTGACTGAATTCTGCATGGTTGTCCGTTCAGTTCCTTCGACCAGTGGAAGATGGCATACCTTATCGCCCTGATCTCGAGTACGTTGATGGGCATTCGAGTTTCCTTTGGTGACCAGACCCCTTGACATGTGCATGGTGGGAAAGTTGCTCCCCAGCCTTTGAGTCTGGCGTCCGTGGTCACAACTGTCCACTGGTGTAGTACCCATGATTTTCCTTTGGTTAAGTTGTGGTGTAATGTCCACCATTGTAAGGATTGTTTGAGATTGCTGGTCACAGAGATCTGTTGGGAGAGATCGAAATGGTTCTTGTTCCAACGGCTTAGAAAATAATTCTGGAATTCTCTCATGTGGAATCTCCCGTAGGGAAGTGCTTCTAATGCTGCTACCCTGTACCCTAGAAACCGTAGACAAAACTCTGCCGAAATTGTCTGTTGGTCGAAGACCTGTCGTGCCGTGCAACTGATTGTCTGAATCTTTTCCTCTGTTAGAGATATCGTCTGTAGGGAGGAATCGAGCCACATTCCTAAGAATTGAATGCGCTGTGTAGGTTTGAGTTGAGTATGAGCCAACCGTGTTTTTTTTAGAGTAATTTGACACAGATTTGTGTGTCTATTTAACTTTGTTCATGTGACGTTGACCTAATGAGTAAATCGTCTAGGTAGGGAGTGAGTGCAAGTCCTCTGCATCTGAGATGTGCAATGAGTGGACTGAGTATTTTGGTGAAGACCCTGGGTGCCGTGCAGAGGCCGAACGGCAGTGCTCTGAATTTTTGAGATTCCACTAGTATGGGAACATGCAGGTAAGCGTCTTGAAGATCGATTTTTGTCATGTTACAGTCCTTTGTCATTGACATCAATAGTAACCGAATTGATTCCATGCGGAACCTTTGTTTTGTTACGAATGGATTGAGGGGTTTTTAAGTTTAGTACTGGTCGGAAGGTCCCCTCCTTCTTTGCGACCAGGAATAAATTGGAATAAAACCCTTTGAATTGATCCTGTGCTGGAACTTTTGTGATGACCCCATGATTGTGTAAGTCTGTGACTATTGACTTGAGGGCAAGAAGTTTGTGTGGATTTCTTGGATTGGAAGATCTTTTGAATGTGTGAGGAGGTTGTGAGCTTGCCATGTTGTGAGCTTGCCATGTTGGAAAGAATCTTTGAAGGCGACCTCCTACGCCTCCAGTTTGTAGTCTGCGTGAGTCATGTGGATGTTGACTTGGGAGGACCAGGTTTCCTGGTCTGCCTGGATTGGTTGGCCCAGGAAGGCCAAACTTTCTTTGTGTCACCGCTCGTTTGTGAGGGGCGAAAAGAAGTGTTTCTGAAGGGACAAAAGGAGCGACTTTGTGAGCCCCATTGTCGATTGTATGGTCTACTCTGTTGCTCAGACCTGGGTCTTTTGCCGGAAGGTAAAAATGAACTCTTTCCTCCCGTAAACCTCTGTTATGATCTGTTTGAGGTCAGGCCCAAAAAGTGTATCACCTGTGAAGCGGAGATTAAGCAATTTGCTTTTGGATGCAGTATCCCCGGACCAATATTGGAGCCAAAGAGCTCTCCTGGCTACAACTGTATCCATACTAGCCTTAGCTGCTAGTTTAACCGTGTCCATGGCTGCGTCCGACAAAAAGGCTAAAGCCGAACTAATATGTTGTAATTCCTCTTGGAACTCTTCTGGTGATCCTGGATTTTTTAAAAGCTCCTGGCACCAGAATCTAGAGGTGTGTGCTAGTCCCGTGGCTGCTACCGCTGGTCTGAGTATTGCTGTAATACGTGTGAAGCCCTTTCTTAAGGCTACTTCCATCTTCTTATCCATTGGTTCCTTAAAGGCCGCTTCCTCTGTTGGCAATGTGGTATTTCTAGAAAGACGAGCTACTGCAGAATCAATTTTAAGTGCCCTATCCCAAAGCTTTTGTTGTTCCTCTGGTATGGGATAAGTGCTTTGGAATCTCTGAGTTAGAGTATGGCGATGATCTGGTTTTGACCATTTGTTCTCAATAATTTGAGATACAGATTTAAATACAGGTTGGACCCCCAAAACCCTGTCTGCTTTAGAGGCTGCCGTTGTCTCATCCTTTATCTCTAATGTTGCTAGCATTTTGCGTAGAAGGCATTTTGCTATGTCTGGGCCTGCAATAGAGCGATATTGATGTTCATTGTCTGAATCATTAGACGATACGTCACTCATTGAGAGCTGTCCAGGTTCTAGATCACTCTCATGGTCACTGTCAGAATTGGACCCTGATGAGTCGGTGTTTAAACTTAATTGTGCCTTGAAGATGGCGCCACACAGTTGCGCAATGTAATGGCGCCAATGAAGTGAAAACTGGAAGTGCGGCTACTATGCAAGCGCCTGTTTCCGTTCCGGTTGTGAGAGACTGTAAGCGCTTCTATTGCTGCGCTGATGGAATGTGGTAGCGCTCCTCCTGTAGACAACAGTGGTCATCTTTGAAAGATTTCACTGAGGCCAAGTACTGTCTCTCTCGCTCACTCACCCACAGCCCTGTGCTGTAGAAAGATGTATGGCCGGTCAGCACTGTCTATGGACAGATTTACCTGTAGCCAGTAGCTGAAATAATAAACAATAAATAAAAGAAAATGAAAGAAAGGAAAAAAATAAAAATAAATAACTGTCCTAACCTCCAGCAGGACAGAAGAAAAAACTGAGGGAAACAGGAGGAACATGGCATTATATAGAGAGGGTGGAGCTGAAGCTTTCTATTCTTTTGTCCTGCCTCCGGAGGTGGATACTTAACCCAGGCGTTCTGCACTGACAAGAGAGGGCCAGTCTAGAGAAATAGGAATTTTCACTTACCGGAAAATCCTTTTCTAGTAGGCCCGAACTGTCAGTGCAGACGTATGGGTTATGCCCAGGTTCACCTCTGGAGGCAGGACAGAAGAATTGATCTCTTGGTCCCTGCCTTAGGATATATAGGCTGGCTCCACCTCTGTTTCCCAGTTCTGTTGTAAAGCTCGGTGAGGTGATAGGAGACAGTAAGTAGGAAGGCCAAGAGACAACAGTATGAAACATAGTAGATAGAAAGATAGAGCGTCCTTTCACTCATACTAAAATCAGCTTGGGTGGGACTGGAAAATGTTCTCTAGCAAGTTATGCGACTGCAGCTTGTAAAACTTGCGGGCAAACACAGCCGTTGAGAAAGCAAAAAAACATGCAAAAACATGTAACTGATAAAACTATATAAAAATGTTTGGTGAAGACCATGTGGCTGCTCTACATATTTGTTCAGGTGTAGCACAGGAAGCACTTTGTGCCCTTGTAGAATAAGCTGTAACTTGGAATGGCTTTTGTTTATTGGTAAGAGTATAGGCTTGATTAATTGTGTCCACTAGCCATCTTGCAATAGTCTGTTTGGACACTGGTAAACCTCTGTATGATGGAGCATATGAGACTAACAGTCTATCCAAACGCATATAGGCTGCTGTTCTCTTTTTGTAAAACTTGATTTTACCTGCAAATTACTAGCTGCTTTCAAAGTAAAACTCCCAAACTTGGCTGAACTTTTATTAGACACCAGTGGGATCACCGGACAATAGTTGGGAAGGGTGGGAGCTACAACAAGGAGCTGGTCACTGCTCCTGTATAACTATAACAAACAAGGGAAAGTTGTGCTCACCACTAATTTTTAAAAACATTAGTTTAGTTACATTGCCGGTAAAACTTAGTCCCTTTGTAAAACGTATAATTAAGCAATTGAATTCTTAATGAATCAGATGAAAATTGAGCGTAGGACTGGCCAGATATGGTATGACTTTGACGTAGTTGGCCAGCTTAAATATATTGCAATATATGGACAAACAATCCCTGTTTTGTTTAAAGGGTAAGGCATTTTTCAGTAGCAGTATGCACAAAATGTCTCTGTCTTAAATATATTGATAATGAGTTGAGTGCAGAGGACTCTTGTATTTGTCTATATGTATTTTGTGGTCACAGCCTCATTGCACCCCCGCCTGTTTTAAAAGTTAGTAGTGAGCACAACTTTCCCTTGTTTGCCCCAGTAATTGGAGACAGTCTCTTGCAGTCACATTGGTTTTGTTGAGGAAGCCTCTTGTACTGGAGAGTATGGTGTCAATCTTGTCCTCAGGTAGGTGTACTAATCGTCTTATGGAGTCAAATTGTAGTCTGAGGAATCGTATGCGCTGAGCTGGTACCAAGGAGCTCTTTCGGTGCTTTATCAGCCACCCATGTTGAGTTAGTACCTTTAAGTTTATCGCTGTATCCATGATTGCTAGCTCCTTTGATGTTGACTTGAAAAGGAGGTTGCCGAGATATCGTAGGACATGGATGCCCATAGTCCTCAAATGGGCCGCTATAGGTGCTAGACGTTTTGTGAACACCGGCAGTGCAAAGTCCGAATGGGAGAGCTACAAATTGGAAGTGTTAGTCTTTTATGGCAAACCGGAGAAAGGGCTGAGAGGTTGGATGTATTGGGACATGTAAATAGGCGTCCTGTAAGTCTATAGAGGTTATGAAGCAATTGGGTTCCATGAAGGCTATTGCCGATCTGATTGATTCTATTTTGAACTTTTGGCTGTGGATGAACACATTCAGCTGTTTTAAGTTGAGGGCTGGCTGAAACGTGCCCTCTTTTTTTTGTCACCAGAAAAAGGTTGACGTAAAATCCTTTGAATTTTTGCTGTTCTGGCACTGGTGTAATAACCTCTGCTTACCATAGGGACAACACTGCGTGTTGCAGGGCCTGTTGTTTGTGCAGTTGAACAATCAATGGTACAAATCGTCGTGGGGGAAGGGTAGTGAAATTTATTCTGTAGCCATGACGAATAATTTGTAGGACTCAATCTTCTGTAACTGTGGTTTCCCAACAGGAGAAGAATTCGGAAAGCCAACCCCCTTACCTTGGGAATTGGGTTCTGACTGAGGCAGTCAGGCTGAGGTAGGTTTTGTAGTGGTGGGCTTCCTTTGTCTATTAACTGTTGCCACGGTTGTCGAATACGTTTTGTGTTGTGGTCTGTTCCTGAGTTATGAAAATTGGGGGTACAAAAGGAACGGGAGTTTTGGTTAGTTGTGGGCCACGTTCTTCTGGTATAGAACCTATTTGGTTGATATGTCCCCTCTTGCCTGGTGGCAGGACTGTACTTTTGCGTCCTGTGACCTCTGTAATTATTTCTTTGAGGTCTGGCCCAAATAAGGATTCTCCTGTATAGCGGAGCCCTAAAAGCTTGTTCTAGGAAGCTGTATCTCCTGACCAGTGACGAAGCCAGAGTGCACGTCTGGCTACTATTTAATAGGCAGTCGACTTGGCTGAGAGACGGCTAATTTCCAAAGCTGAATCTTGATCTGATGTAGGTGGTTGGTTAACTATTTCTTGTGCCCAGTGTTTTGGTATTCTGGCTAAGCCTGCTATTGCAGGTCGTAAAATAGATGCTGAGTGAGTACTTGCTCTTTTTAGAGATGACTAACTTTTTATCCATAGGGTCTTAAAAGATGCCTCCTCAGTAGGCAGTGTGGTTTGTCTGGATAGTCTAGCAATGGCAGTGTCCGCTTTGGGTGGTTTATCCCAGAGCTTACGCTGTTCTTCCAGAATTGGGTAAGTATCATAAAAAATGTTTTTTTAAAATAAATCTACGGTCTGGTTGTTGCCAGTGTCGACTGTTTGTGGAATAGGATTAAACATAGGGAAAACCCGTGTACGTTTTTGTTGGACCCCTAGGACTTAGCAAAAGTGGCTTGTTCTGTATCAGAGTCACTGTTATTTGTGTTAACCTCATCCAAAACCTGATGTTCTGAATCATTGAGTGAAAACAGATCAATATTGGATGGAGATCCCTCCTCAGCATCTGATAGCTCTTTAGGAGACTCCTGGGCTTTTCGTTTAGTAGCATGCGATTGGGCTGAAGGCTGAAAAGTGGTCCTAACCCACTCAAAAAAAATTACCTAACTGGGGTGGAATTTGAGGTCTTTGCTCTGAGGTACTCGCTGTAGGGGGAATTTGCATTATTCCCTGGATTTGAAGTTCTTTACCACACTGTGGTGCCTGCTCCACAGTGTGTACACAGTGCCTTTGTTCTGGAAAATTCCATTCCTCTTGTATCAAGTTCATCAGTTGGCCATGTGCCGGAAAGCAGGCTGAAGATGTGTTGCCTTTTGAATCGGCCTGTGATCTGACTCTTCTCCTCTGATTGCATAATATTGAGTATCTCCAGTACTCCCTTAATGTTGCCGTCAATGTCATGCTGTGCATCTTTTGCCCTGCTGTCACTCTGAGTTTCTTCGTCTTCTGAAGATGCGTTGGATGGAGGGAGTTCCCCTTCCGACTGGGAAGAGTTCTGATCTGCTGATAAAGCATCCAATATGTTACATGAAGTGGCATCAATCTTAGGGCTGTCTGCGCTTTTGCACTTGCCCGTGTGCTTATGGCTCAGCTTGGATACCACTTTGCCCAAATTTTCAGCAATGGCTGGGAGTCCCTGCAGGGAAGCCATGGATAATGAAAGTTGAGATCGCCCAAAGTGGCGTTGGTGTGTTGTGCAGCATTTCCCTGTGTCTTTGAAGGTGCCCAGTAAATCTGAGTTCCACGCATGATGGTGGCTCTGTTGAGAGTGGGTGGAAGGTGTTCCCTGTCCCCCCCGAGCAGGCTCTGCACAGCGGCTCACCCTGGTTCTCTGAAAATTTTGTCTGGCATTGTATGCAATAAATTGTATCCAAAGATATATGTCCCAAGGCTTTTCATAAATAAAAAAATTGTTTTAGTTGTATTACAATTACGATACATACTGACATACTGATAACAGGAAATTGTTTCATACATACCGTAATTTCTGTTTCCTGGTCACTTCCATGGCAGCATTCACCAACGGGTTAACTTCCCCCTGCAGGCCAGCGGACAGGACCTCCCACTATCAATTTAAAAGTTCCACCTCTTCCCTTACCCCCTAGTCTCAGTATTAAAGCTGTCCCCTATGAAGGGTGGGAAACTCCCCGGTGAATGCTGCCATGGAAGTGACCAGGAAACAGAAATTACGGTATGTATGAAACAATTTCCTGTTTTCCCTAAGTCACCCATGGTCAGCATTCACCAACGGGACATACCCAAGCTAAAAACAGAGGGCGGGACAAAAAATGCATTTAAACAGAACTTTTAATTTGTGGAAGACATTACAGACTGTAAAACTTTCCTCCCAAATTTAGCTTCCTGGGAAGACAATACATCCAATTTGTAATGTTTAACAAATGTATTTAAAGACGACCATCTTGCCGACTTGCAGATACTCTCTGGCGACTCCCTGGCTTGCGCCGCCCAGGAACTTGCCAATGCCCTGGTAGAATGAGCCTTCAACCCTTTAGGTACTCCTCTTCCTGCCACGTTGTATGCCTTTGCTATGGCCGCCACGATCCAGGAACTAATAGTTCTCTTCGTTGGGGCTTGACCTTTCCTATACCCGTTAGGTATTATGAACAAATGCTCTGATCTCCTCCATGCTTTTGTTCTTTCCATATAAATCTTCACAGCCCTTACTAAATCCAGGGTGTGCCACATCTTTTCCTCTGCAGATCTTGGGTCTGGAAAGAAAGCAGGCAGAATAACCTCTAAGTCCATATGGAACTTGGACATGACCTTTGGAAGGAACCCGAATGCTGGTTTCAACACAACTCGATCTTCAAATATCACTGTATGTGGCTCCGAAACTGACAGAGCTGCCAACTCTCCCACTCTACAGGCTGATGTAACAGCCACTAAAAGAATCACTTTTAGCGTCATATTCCAAACGGAGGCCTTCTCCAATGGTTCAAATGGAGACTCAGACAAGGTCTTCAGGACGAAGGGAAGATCCCATGGGGGCAGACAACTTCTTTTCGTTGGTCTTACCCTTACTAGGGCATTAAAGAATCTTTTCACCAGCGGTCTCTCTGCCCAATTCTTCCCTGTTAATGCCGAAATTGCAGACACCTGACCCCTCAGTGTGCTACAATGCAACCTCTTCTTATACCCCGAAAACAAAAATTCTACCAGCATTGGAGCTGATGGAGACAAAGGGTCTTCTTTTCTCTCTGTAGCAAATTCCACAAACTTCTCCCATACTCTATAGTATTGCTGGGAAGTGCTTGGTTTCCTTGACTTCAACAGAAAGTCTATGACTTCTTCCTTCTGAAACAACTGTGTTAACTTTCCCCTCTCAACCGCCAAGCCATCAAGGCTAGATGATTGTGCCTTTGGATCTGGATTGATCTCTGCGTCAGCCAACCTGGAAAGCTCTGAATCTGCATGGGCTTCTCTATGGCCAGCTTTTGAAGAAGAGGAAACCATGGCCTTCTGGGCCAGAAAGGGATTACCGCAATGGCTTCTGCTCTGTCTTTCCTTATTTTTTTCAAGACTCTCCAAATTAACGGGCATGGTGGAAACACATAAATTTTGCCTTGTGACCAACTTTGACTCAGGCCGTCCACCGCCTCTGCCTCTTTGCAGGGAAACCTTGAAAAGAACCGGTGACACTTCCGGTTTTGTGGGGATGCCATCACATCTATCTCTGGACGCCCCCACTTTCTCACTATGTCTTCGAAAATCCAATCGTGCAGGCTCCATTCCCCTGGGTCCAACATTGTCCGACTGAGGAAGTCGGCCTTCCAATTTTCCTTCCCTGGAAGGTGGACCGCGGTCAACCCTTCTAGCCAACCTTCTGCCCACTGAAATAGTGGTTCTACTTCCTTTAGCAAGGACACGCTTCTGGTGCCCCCCTGCTTTGCTAAATAAGCTACTGCTGTGGTATTGTCCGACATAACCTTTACTTGTCTTCCTTTCAGTAGGTGTGAAAAATATGTGAGGGCTTCTCTTATCGCTCTCAACTCCAGTAGATTTGACGGCACATTTTCTCCTTTCCAAGTGCCCTGAACCACTTCTTCGCCTATGTGGGCTCCCCATCCCATGCTTGACGCATCTGTGGTTAATATCACCCACTCTGGTTCTTCCAACGGCATTCCTCTTGCCAGATTCTTCCGTCTGCACCACCATAACAGGGTCTTCTTTACCTCCTGTGGTACGAACAGCCTCCTCTGTAAATGTAGATGAGGCTGCCTTACATTTCTTAGAAGAAACATCTGTAAGGGTCTTAAGTGCCATCTTGCCCATCTCACTATCTGTATAGTTGCCGACATGGATCCCAGCACTTTCAGACAATGATGCACGGACACTGTCTTTCTTTTCCTGAAATCTTTTATCAAGTCGACCACCTTTACTTGACGCTCCAAGGGAAGACTGACTAAATTTCTGTCTGTTTGAAACAAAGCCCCTAAATATTGTAGGGTCTGAGCGGGAATTAAACTGCTCTTTTCCAGGTTTACTATCCAACCGTGATCTAGCAAAAATTCCTTTACTCTGGCAGTCTGAATCTCTGCTTCTGCCTTTGATCTTGCTACCACCAGGATGTCGTCTAGGTAGTGATACACCGCCAAGCCCTCCTTTCTTAATTCCGCTATGAGAGTAACCAATATCTTTGTAAACACCCTCGGGGATTGGGCTAGACCAAACGGAAGACACTTGAATTGAACATGCACATCGTCTATTGCGAATCTTAGATACTTTCTGTGCATCTGTGCGATTGGAACATGAAAATACGCATCTTTTAAATCTATGCTCGTCAGCCAATCTCCTCTTGAAATGACTTGCATGATTGACATTAAGGATTCCATCCTGAATTTTCTCACTTGCAGGAATCTGTTCAGTTTTCTCATATCCAGCACCGGTCTTAATGCGCCTGATGCCTTTTTTACTAAAAAAAGTTTCGAATAAAAACCTGTGTGTCTTTCTTGAGGAGAGACCAACTCTATTGCCCTTGACTCGAACAACTGCTTCAAGTACTCCTGGGCTATTTCTTTGCTTGACTCTGTCTCCTTGACCACAGACCTTATGAAAAAATCTCTTCTGGGTACCGTCTTGAATTCTAGAAAAAACCCTGATTCCACCACGTTTCGTACCCATGTGTCTCGAATGGTTGTGGCCCAGACATGAGAGAAATCGGCTAACCTGCCACCCACCATGTTCTGGGCCCTGCCACCTTCATTGTCGACCGGAAGTAGATGGGGCTGAGGAAAAAAATCCCGGTTTTTTCGCTGCCCCTCTGGAACTTGGACGTCCTGATCTCCAAGAAGATTGCCTGGAATACTCTCTACCAGGCTTGTACTGTTTAGACGTCCTGAATGACTTATCCTTCGGTTTGTTGTAGTTCGTCTCAAAGCGTGGTCTTTTTGCCTGACTCTCTTGTGGCAGAAACACGCTTTTTCCACCTGAGACCTTTTTAATAATTGCGTCGAGCTTCTCTCCAAATAACATCTCACCTTCAAAAGGCAATTGACACAGATTAGTTTTAGAAACTGTATCCGCTGCCCACGTCTTCAGCCATAAAGCCCTTCTGGCTGCCACCGACAGTGCCATAGATCTTGCCGAGAAATGCACTAGGTCTATCGAAGCTTCGGATATGAATTCTGTTGCCATTTTACAATCTGTCAACATCTCTAAAAGCTTTGGTCTCTTTACATTAGAAGATATCGCTTCTCCAAGTTCTGACAACCACACCTTCAAAGCTCTAGACACTGAAGTCAGAGCAACAGCTGGTTTACAGGCTGCCCCTGCGGACCCAAAAGCTTTCCTTAGATTGAACTCTATCTTCTTCTCCATTGGCTCCCTGAAGACTGCCGCATCATCTACTGGAAGTGTTGTCTTCTTAGCCAGCCTCACCACAGCCGCATCCACTTTAGGTGGTGAATCCCAGGTTTTTGAATCCTGTTCGTCAAAAGGATACTTCTTGTTGAATTTCCCTGTTGTCTGAGCCCTTTTCTCAGTCTTCTTCCATTCTGACGCAATTATCTCCTTGATAGACGAATGTACAGGAAAGCATGCGGATTTCTTTTTTGATGATGGAAAGAGTTTATCCGCTGATGACAACTTTGTCATTTCTGTTGGAAAAGTTAGAGTCTGTCTGACTGCTCTTATTAACGGGTCAATCACCGCTAAATCAAATGTTGATTCCTCTTCCGAATCAATCTCGCCCTCCTCTGACCTCATACATCACCTTTTCCCTTTAGGGTGAGAGGCTTTCCCCGTCATACCAGGTTCCATTGGAAAAACTGGTTAAGAGAATAGATAAAAAAGTAATCAGCCACTGGTCTTAGAATACAAGAAAACTCAGCTGATACCCCCCACGTACCTGTGTGCATAAATGCTCAGCTTAACTGATGGCAAAATGGCACCCACAGGAAGTGTGTATTGCTTTAAATAGGGCAGGTCAGACTCCTGCATAAATCAATGTTTTCCTTTCACTGACTGCCCCACCAATGAAATCAGCCTTCTCCAGGCTAGGACGCTGGAGTTTTAGCGCCAAAAACCGCCTCCATACCTTCTTTTTCCCATTTTGAAATTTTTTGCGCTCTTGCCCTCATCCAAAATGGCCGCCGCGTCACTTCCGCCGCGCCGCGTCACTTCCGGTCCACGGCGATCTCCTCATTCTATAGTAAGCGGCGTGCAGTTAATGGCGCACTCCGTCTTCAGACTTCACCTGACCAGCCCAGCCGGAGGATCAGCCCCAAACATCGCCCAACACGGCCATGCTTCCTCCGCATCCCCCTGACCCGCAGACGGGAGGAGAGACACGGGCATGTAAGTAAGCCCCTGCTGACCCCTTCTCTGGGGAGCTAATATTAGGCCCTTACTGAATCTTGTAGTAGTCCTGTTTCTTCATCCAACAGGCTATCCTCTCCCTGGCCCGGACAGGACAAAAAAGACTAGGGGGTAAGGGAAGAGGTGGAACTTTTAAATTGATAGTGGGAGGTCCTGTCCGCTGGCCTGCAGGGGGAAGTTAACCCGTTGGTGAATGCTGACCATGGGTGACTTAGGGAAACATATCGTAATTTTAATACAACTAAAATATTTTTTTAACTTATGAAAAGCCTTGGGACATATATCTTTGGATACAATTTATTGCTTGTTGATTGCCTACGGAACTGGGGCAAGTCCCTTTGGCTTGATGGATAAACAGGAATAAGATATGGATTCCTGACTAAATATTGATATGGCATTTTATGCAGGCAAAATACCTGCACTTCTACTGCCGCCCTAGGAAATAAATCCCCTGACTTACTTCTGCCATTGTGCAGCAAGGTACTATGAAGAAGGTAGGCACGTGGAGTATGGCTGCTTGTCCTCTGCTGCCCTCCGTGTGTTGAGGTGCTGTAATCCTCCAACCGGAGGGATCAGTGTTGCCACAAGGAAGCTTTTGTCCCCTTGCATGCTGTTGAACGTGCACAGGGAAGAGATTACAGCACTGAGGGTGATTTTTTGCACCTGAGCGCTTACATAATGGTGCCCGCATTGGTGCTCTTATTCTGAGGCCATACCCTACTCAAAATTGTGCGCCCTCTTCCCTGCGGCCGCGTGTCCTTACTCTGCCCTGATGCTAACCAGTGGGGATAGTCGCGCCAGCGCGCTGCAGTTAATGTTCCTTATATGGAAGAGCAGCAAGAGGAAAAGAATGTGAAACTCCTGACCCTAAGAAAACAGGTTAAAAGAGCCCAGAGGATTTGGGTCATTATCAATTCAATGGCCTCTTTTTTTTTTTTTTTTTAATCTGCCTATGTACCATGTCAGCTGCACTTAGCCATTCCAGGTGCTGGAGCCCTCGAGTTTTTTTTTTTTTCAGGACCAGTGAGCATCTATACTATGGCTTAAAGGGAGTCATAGTTATTAGGATGCATTTTTTATCTATAAATTACACAGCAAATAATTCACTCTACAATATAAAATTGAATTCCTGAACCAGCAAGTGTATTTTCTTTTTGGTATTTATTGGTGTAGGCGCCATCTCAAGTCATTTGGTCTGGTCATGTGCTTTCAGAAAGCCAGTACTTTATGATGGAACTGTATGGCAGGCCATTTCTCTTACTCAATGTAAGATAGTCAGTGGGACCTGGATTTTACTATAGAGTTTTGTTCTTAGATCTACCAGGCAGCGGTTATCTTGTTAGGGAGCTCTCGTTACCTTCATTGTTCTGTAGGCTGCTGGGGGTGACATCACTCAAACTTGCAGTACAGCAGTAAGAGTGACTGAAGTTTATCAGAGCACAAGTCACATGACTTGGGGCAGCTGGGAAACAGACTGTCTAGCCCCATGTCAGATTTCAAAATTGAATTTAAAAAAAAAAAAAAAAGGCTAGAGAAAGACTTCAGTGCAGAATTCTGCTTAAGCAGCACTATTAACTGATTCATTTTGAAGAAAAAAAAAAAATACATATCCCTTTAAATATTCTCCTTTAGATAAAAGGTGCCATTATAGGTAGCCGATATGCTGTAGAGCCAGACTGCAGGTGGGTGTGTAGTGCGGGTTTGTGTGCATTTGTGTTCAGTGCCATTGGGTGCTTATGCAGTAGGAGGGTGCATATGCAGTGGGCTGGAAATAAAAAAACTGCAGTTAAAAATATACCAAAACAGCTCTTCTTGTTCATATAAGGTCCTCTAGCGGTTGCTGAAACAGTTGGCACCTGAAGGGGTCCTGGTTGCCTACAGCTTCCATGTCTTATATGTAGATTACTATAAAGGGATGCCTGGCATAATGAGGAAGGAACAGGAGCATGAATGAGAGCCTGGTACTTAATAAAGCCACTTAACTGATGGCTGGACAACCTTAGCTACACTGCTTGCACTTATCTGGGTACTACAGGAGTACCTCTTCCAATCTCACATTCACACCACTGGAGCTGAGCCAAGTAGTATTGGCACCTAATGAGACCCGCTTACTTAGCACGCCATATGCTTCCCCTGTCCCCTCTGTTCAGTAATTTGAGACAAGCATGGCCACACAACTGCATTAATATGATTCAGTGTTTATTTAAACCACAGACTTTGTCAAGATGAAGCAGCATTTAGATATGTCACATTAGAAAAGTCAAGAAGTAGTGAAATTTTAATCAAATAAGTGCAAGAGTAAATCGATAACTATGAACTAGTTCAGGTATAGATGGGTTTGGATTGGTTCCCATCTGAAAGCTCCACCTGTAAACTTAGTCCTGGTAAAGAAGGTAACCAGAAAATGTGGAGTATTTCCAGCTGCTGCCATAAATGGCTCCCCTGTGTAGGCGAAGCCATATCTGGTCTCCTTGGAAGAGCTGTAGGACTGCATGATTGCTTGCAGTCTCATGGTCTGGGGCACCATCATTGGCATAAGCAGACACAAGCACTTCCTCATTCTTCATGAGGTTAACATACAACGGAACATTCACAGCTAGCTTTAGCATGTGGAAGATGAAAACATAGGTTCCATTCACTGGACACATGAATCGCCCGACTTGGAAGTCAAACGTGTCGCCAAGGTTGTTCAGCAGCAGGTCAAACACGATTGGCTGATCTAGGGTGCCTGGGGCAAAGTTGGATGTTCTGGCTGCAGAGAAAGCCACTCTCATTTGCTGAGGGAGAGGATAGACATGGACTGGCAGGATGGTCGCTGCTTGACTTGTCATAGACATATCCAGAGAAGTGAGGCTGCGTGTTTCGCCAAGCCCTGAATCTATGCTGTTGAAGCTGTCTTCCTTCTCTGGGCTGTTCATCTGAGAAGATTCGCTAAAACCTGATGGAAAATTAAAAAAAATTCCAGCTAAGAAATGAATGAAAATGCCCAACAGAAAGTTCTAATTTATGTCCAGAGGAAATACAGAATTTAGCTGTAACCTTTTGGAATGTCAACTAAAGTGAAAGAACCTAAAACATTAAAGGGTTGCATGCCAGAAAACCAGATTAAATCTGTTTCTCTGATCAATATGGGGACACAGGGACGATTGGTTAAGCTCCACCTTCCAGGAGGCAGGAGACTTACTACTAAATTTGTGGGCGTGCATATCCAGCTTAACCCCACTCTAACTTTCTACAATCAGTTTGTCACAAAAGAGTGCTGTAACATTAAGGAAATAAGTAGTATTCAAAAACATGTAGAAGGTAACCGTGAAATTATCCCGTAGTGACCAAATGGTCAACAATAAATTCAGGGAGGGAAGCCCTGTGTCCCCCTATTGATCACAGAGAAACAGATTTAATGGTAAGTATAAAAAAACAAAAAAACAAACACTGTTTTCTTTATCATAGGGGGGACAGGGACGATTGGCACCTAAAGCAGCCCCAGAACAGCAGGGAAGAAATTGTAGAATTGACCATTACTTCAGTACTGCATGAAGCACCTTGCGTCCAAGTGATGCTTCAGCTGAAGAAAAATGTAACAACTATAGAATTTTGTAAAACGTGTGCAGGACCAGGTAGCCACCCCGCAGATCTGGTCCACTGAGGCAGAGTTGTGCCACGTCCAGGAAGCTCTGCTCTCAGAAGGAGACCAAATTCTTCAGATAAGCTTGTCTGATGGTCTCCTTGATCCATCTTGCAATGGTAGCTTTCGATGCAGCATGACCACATCGGGAGGGCCCAGTTGGTAGCACAGATCTAGATTGTTTAAAGGACTGACTTTTCAAGGTACCATCGTAATTCTCTAACTATATCAATGTTGTTTAGCAGTTGCTCTATCATTTGGTTCAGGGCAGAGAGAAGGAACTACAATCTCTTGGTTGATGTGAAATGACGACACCACCTTGGGAAGGAAAGATGGAACCGTGCGTAGGACTGCCTTATCCTTATGAAATACTGCAAAAGAAGGATCCACTGATCCCTTCAGAGATCTGAGCTTTACACCTAACCGAAGGCCGCACTGCAGGAATGACAGAACTCATGAAAGGACAGATTGGATTCTTCACACCAACTTTGGTAGGACTGCCAGACTCAGTGGTAGTATTTCAAAGACGTAGGCTTGTGAGCCTGTAACATTGTTGGGATAACTTCTGTTAACCCTTGCTTCCGCCAGATGGCCTTTTAACAGCCACCCCGTCAAGGCTAACAGACCTGGGTTGTGATGCGCCCCTGCAAAATAAGGTCTGGTCTGTACTGAAGATGTATCAGTGCTATTGACATTTCCTGAAGGTCGTAAAACCAGGTTAGAGGCCAGTATGGGGCCACTATTACAGTGATGCTGGATTGTCTGATCTTCTTGACTCGTGGCAGCATTGGGAGTGGAGGAAATATGTATGCCAGGCTGAATTTCCAGTTCTGTGTCATGGCATCCACCCCTGCTCAGTAACAAGCAAAGAATAGAGGAACATTTGCATGATCCCTAGATGCCATCAGATAGATCTGTGGCTGTCCCCAATGGTTTACTAGTTCGGAGAACACATCTGGGTGAAGTTCCCATTCTCCCGGATCCAGGCAATTTCGGCTTAGGCAATCTGCTTTGGAATTTAACACTCCTGGAATGTAGATGGCTAGCTTTGCTCTGTTTGCTTCCACCCAACAGAGTATTGGCTGCGCTAATTAGCTGCACAGCCTTGCTGCGATTACCTCCCTGGCGGTTTATGTATGCCACTGCGGTGGAATTGCCGTTCAGTTTTGTTTCTAGTAGTTCTGGACATTCGACTAGAGCTAGCCGTATCGCTTTCAACTCTAAAATGTTTATAGGTAGTTTGGAAATCTTCTGGAGACCGACCTTGGACAGAGGTTGTCCCATGTTGCGCCCCAACCCTTCAGATTGGCACCAGTGGAGATTACATTACAATCCAGTGTTGCCCAGGACTAATGGAGAGATTGGTCAGCTGTAGCCACCACTGGAGGGCTACTCTTTTAGACCGTGATGGGATGAGTTGAGAGTAAGTGTTTTTCTTCTTTCCACGATGTTACAATGTTTGCATGCAGGGGCCATAAGTGAATCAGTGCAAACAGAACAGCATCTCTGGCCAAGCCATCAGTCCTAGTACTTGCATTTGCAGATGTACTGTTGGCCTCCAATCTCAGAGGAGCAGACAGACAAGCAAGCCAATATCAAAAATAAAAGTCTATGAGGTGCACCATTTGAGTGATGGTGTGTAATTTGAGGTAAAGAAATGTCATTTGGTGACTGGGGTGCAAATTGGACTTCAACCAGTTTATGGTCCAGCTGAAGTTCTGTAGAAGCTGGACTGCCAGGTCCCGATCCTCCCTGGCCTTCTCCTCTGATCTGGCTTTCAGGAGTAGGTCATCCAGATAGGGAGTGACTGAAATTCCCTGTAGATGTAAAACTACTGCTATTAGTTTTGTGAACACTCTGGGGGCTGAAGAAAGTCCAAACAGTAGTGCCACAAATTGGTAGTGGCAGTTTGTGCATGCAAACCGAAGGAAAGTGGTGTGGGGCCCAAATCGGTACATGGAGGTATGCATCCTTGATATCTATAGACATCAGCTGCTCTTCCATCCCGCGTATCACCGATCTCAAGGTCTCCATTCTGAACTGCACAGACCTGATAAAATTAGCTATTTGAGATCCAGAACAGGTCTGAATGATCAGTTTTTCTTTGAACTATGAAAATGTTGAGTAGAAGGTGGAGAATCTCTCAGAATCTTGTACTAGAAAAATCACCCTGGCTTGTTCAAAGCTGGTGATGCAATTTAAGAAGGAAGTTGCTTTGTTGGGGTCTGAAGATACCCTGGCCATGATGAATCTTTTTGGGGTGGGGGGGAAATAACTGCATCTTGGATGTCCTTGATAAGGGATTCAGACCAATCTTGTATTGCTCTGGCCACCCGAGCAGAGGCCAGACATGAGCGCAAGGCTTATCCAGATTAATAAATTGACCTTGGGAATCCCTCCAACTGCCTGTTGGATGGGTCTTTGAAGGCCGCTCCATTTCTGACCGGTCAGGTAGTGGACTTGGCCAAGCTTGAAAACGGTGCGTCCACTGCTGGAGGATTAGTCAACTTTTCCACAAGCTCCTTAGGAAAAGGATAGGATTTGGAAAATTTCCTAGTTGCCTGAAATTTTTGTTCTGGTGAACTCCATTCCTCTTGTATTATGCGGAGGAGATGCTAGTAAGGGGAACAGATCTCTGATTAATGCTTCCTCTCGAATAACCAAAATCATCCTGCAACTTAAGGCATTTTGAGTGATAGTTAAGACTTCCAGAACACCTTCAATACCTTCCGCATCATGCTGGGTATCGCTGTCTCTGCAGTCCTCTAAACTTCCTTCCTCCTGATAATTCAGATGGAGGTAACTCCCCTCAAATTGAGAAGATGCCTGCTCAGCTGATTCATCAGATAGGGTGTGGGAAGTGGTGCCAACTTTAGGGCTGTCCAATAGTTTGCACTTGCTGCTAGTTTTGTGGTCAAGTCTGGCCAACAGTCTTCCTAAGTTTGTTAGCAATGGTGGGAAGACCTTGCAGGGAAGCCAGGGACTGTTAATTGCATGGGTCACATAGGGGCTGGTATATCAGTACAGGGCCCCTGACCTTGAGAAGCACCCTCCATAGCAGGGTGCACTGGTTATGCTGCTGCTGGGCTTGTGGTACCACCTGGAGTGGGTACTGCTCCCCCCCACAAGGCAGCTTAACTTGGCAATTGGAGCAGGCAAGAAATGTGACCTGCGCTGTTCTGGCAGGCCCCTCCCACATGAACAACCCCACTGACCTACCTTCTGCCATGCAACAGAATGTAGAAAGTGAGGAAGCAGACCACTGGTATTTAGATTGAGAAAGCTGCTTGTGTAACGCTGGAGCCATGTACCTCTCAGTGCTCAGTATAAGGCACACAAGATTGCTGCTGGAACGCAAAAGTAACGTGTGTTACGAATCTCTCCCCTCCACCCCCTCACAACTGAGTGCAGCATACGCTGAGGGAACCTCTACTTGCTGCTAGTTTTGTGAGGCGAGGGAATCCATTTGGGCAGAGAGAGACCCGTACAGGGATAGCAGTGCTCTGTATGTGAGGAAGTGAAGGGACCCAGCCAGAGGTATGGAGAAGCTGCAAAGGCAATGCTACGCGGTGAGCCGTTATGCCTAAGTAAGTCACCTCGTGCCCATCCTGCCCAGACCATCTTCCTTGACTGATCATAGCAGGAAATTGTCTGCAGGGTTATTCTAGCCAACAGGCTAGGAATGACCCTGGTGAGCCGTCTTATGTTGGGGCTATACCAAGACCGTGTTATTGTAAAAAAAAAAAAAAAAAAAAAAAAAAAAAAAGACAAAAAAACCCATGTAACAGCCAAAAAGGCAGACTCAAAATCCATGCTGCTGCATGTCCATCCTCCTGGTAGCAAGACAAAAAAAAAAAAACAGATTGTAGAAAGTTAAGAGTGAGGGGTTAAGCCGGATAGACATGTCCACAAATTCAGCAGTAAGTGTCCTGCCTCCTGTGAGGGTGGAGCTTAACACCATCGTCCTTGTGACACCCTATGATAGTTAATGAATCTAGGACCTACCTCTTGAACTGGTACGGGTAATAGCATTGGTTCTTTGTTTATGGAGATTTGAGCTTCCGTCCTAGGCAAACAGAAAATGGGTATCAGTATTGAGCGGCATGGCTACCTACACCTGGTCTATACAGAAACTCACTATATAGAGTTCAGCGGTGGCAGATGGGGAAAATAATTTTGCTCCATGGGCATCATTACCCAAGCATGTGAAAGTCAAGAGCGTCAAAACCTGGCCAGCACCAGTCCTTACCCTGGATATAAACGGTGTGGCAGGATACTCCCGGCCTGGACAATGGGCATGAACGTAGTTTCCATTGTTTACACACTGAGTCCCTCTGTAACTTTCTGGACCTAAGATGAACAGAAATAAAAAAACAAAAAAACAAACATTTAATTGACCTACCCCACAGTTATTTTGGAGTGAAAAGAATCATAGGAAAGCCATTTGAATAGTATGTGTGCACACATACTTGTGAAAGTTTCCATGCTGGCCCTTTAAAAGTGGTCCATCACCATTCTGGGGGTCCCCTTGTGATACTTACACTATACTCCAATGTGAAACAAAGTTGGCACATCTCACATAGCAATGATCCTTGCTAAAAGTCAAACCTTACCCCTTCACCAAATTCTCACTTGCATAAACCCCACACATGCTTTCAAAAGTGCACACACAATCAAAGCTTTGAAGACCCCTGCTCATTGGGCGCATTCACATCTTAAGGTAAGGGGCATACCAACCTTTATACCCAGTTGGGCAACGATACCCATTAGTTATTACCCTCCCTCTGTTTGTTCCTCTGACAGTCCCCCGACTGCTAACAAAAGGTGGGGTCATCCTCGGCAGGAGGTTGGGAGTGGATGTGTAGCATGGGAGGCTCCCATTCACCTGTATTCCAGTTGATGGATATGGGCTTCCTGTTTAGGCAGTACAGTAACAGGATTTGCTATATATAACTCCATACTATACCAATCCAAAAAATAAAGTTCTTTGCAATTGCACCAGAGAAGTGAAAGCACTGGAGTTAGTTCTGGCTCTGAAAAATGTAATGTACAATCAGCCAGCCAGCTTGCTCACCTGGAAATGGTTCTTGTATGAAAGAGTTCTGATCTCCAAAGCTGGTGTCCAACATGCATTGAGGAAGTGTTTGGGTACTTGCTGTAGTGAAGGTTTGGTGATACCCTGTGGAATATGGAGGCTCCTCTTTCAGCTCTTGCTCTTTGCGTAGAGGCAGAGGGGCATTAACCTTAAAGACCTAAAGGAAGAGCAATATCAGTTAGAGGTGGTTCAAATCCACTCCTTGTCACTGGTACTGACCAGGATCACTAGAAGGCAGATAATATTTTAGCAGTACGCCCCAAGAGATGGCAGCATAAGTAAAGCAGCCAAACATCACCAACCATGTCAAGAGTATTTTATTTAAACTGATCATTGGCTTGAGGTCCAGCAACAGATTACAAGCACTAGGCCAAATCCTAATGATGGCAACACTGCACATACCGTCTGCATCCCTTGGAAAGGGGAACTCATTGACACTGGTGTATGCCTTGGGGACAAAGGTGGGCACTGCTGCTGTAACTGAAGAACAGATGTGTGGGTGGGAGTCTTTGGAGAGGGTAGCTGGTCACTAAGCAGAGGTAGTGGAGTCTGAAAATAAGCAGAAATAAATTGACTATAGCAAGATTGACTAAGGGCATATTTATCCAAGAGTTAAAAGCAAAGGACCTATATATGATTTTAGGGAAATAATGAGATATGCACCCTTAGGAACCAAGTTAGGCATCAAGACAAAATAGGCAGATTACAACCTGAACAGCATCACCATTAGATGTTTATTTTTACCTTAAAGTGATACTGACACTAAAAAAATATTAATCTACCTTAAAGATACCTATAGGTCATGTTGATAGTTTCTGCTTTTGTAAGTAATTGTCACTTGAGGTTCCTAAACCTGACTGTTTTGTCAACATGACTGTCCCTTCTTAACCTGTCAGTTAGGGTTTCTAATAGTAACAGATTACTGCTGCACAAACATGGCAGCCCCCTGAAAAATGAACAGGGTAGTAAGAAAGGTAATGTAAAAGCATCAGGCAAGTACTTTTATGGCAAAATTATAAATAGCATTCAAAGACAGTGTTATGATACATAAAAAAAAAAAAAGTTAATTTCTGATGTCAGTATCTATTTAAAGGTTGGTTTTACTCACAGTGGTCCTCTCTGGTAGGGTCTCAAGAAGGTCTGGGCTGGCCTCAGTGATTTGCTCAACCAGGCAACTCTGCTCCTCAAGAGGTGCAACAGGCAGCTAGAAAAATCAGTACAACCCTTCAATAGTACACATTTGAATAATTTTACAGATGGTCCTCCAGATCACCTTTAAATGTACCTCCAAAATGTTAATGTAGAGCAACTATTTAGCCACCCCCCCCCCCCCTTGCAATATTCACCATGTAAATCTTTGGGCTTTCTAGTGTATTGCAGTCTTGTAAGGAATTCCTGTTGATTATCTGCTAAAAAACTGGGGTTATGGGTATACCCTGTTTTCATGTAGGAACTCAAATGATTTTAACCACATTACAGCAGGGCATCATGCTACGAGGCAAAGAAGCTTGGCTCACATTATAGGTTACTAGGATAGCAAAGTGCCAAATTGCTATATGTGAAATAACTGTAGGACACTACATAAACTTCTTGGTCTTTGGGGAAGGCCAAGTCTCCTTAAATTATGCTCATCTGAGAAGGATTAGGAAATGGTCAACCTGGTGTACCCACATTTTCCAGTTCTGGATTTGGTTCCAATGGTTCGGCTATTTCTGGTTCAGACAACATCTCACAGGTGACTCCATCCTTCTGTGTGTCCAGGGATACAGAGGAAGCCTTTAAGCAAGATATTTTAAAGAGGAAGAAAAAAAAAATATATATATAAAAAAACAAAAACTACAGTTAGATGATATAACTGCTGTAAAACCATACCTCCTCCAGCTGTAGAACTGGGTCAATTTCATTCTGTTTTGGTTCAGAGGAAACTGAAAATGGGGAAAAATATAGTATGAATACAGCTGGTCAAACTTAGAACAAATCGTAAAATGAAGTCATTCCTGCTTGTATTGTGATCCAAGTGGTACTCTGTAGCACCCTCTAGATCAAAGGGGGGTCCAAACAGGCAGGACACTGGTTTAACATGTCCCTTATGTTGCTGTACTGCAGCACCCAACATGCTGTAGGTCCTAATGTGAAGGTAGACCAGCACTTTAGGAAAGATAAACTTTCCCTTTAACTGGGAAATGTGCCCAGCTGTAAGAGCAAGTAGTATATATGCACTTCACCTACCTACAGAAGTTTCACAGGGCAGCTGAGAAGAGAGGAGTCTTTGAGATGGCATGTCAAAATCCAGCATGGAATCCTTTTTAAAAGTCAAATGGATTAATGGAAGACATTAACAGGAAAACCAAGACTAACTGCCCTTTCAGTGCATGTAATGCCGTTACCACTCCCCGATTAGGAAAAGCAGTCAGCTCTTGCTTTATGGCACAGCTATAGTGATCTGCAGGTTGACAAAGTTGACCAGCCTTCAACCCAAACACATTCTTCCAAACGAACTAGGTTTGTAAGCAATCCTTTCCCATACCTGCATAAAGTTGTATGTTCCCTTTATCTGATCTATAAGATCTTCAAGTCTCTGCTTCCTCAACTTGGGATCTTTTGGGAGAGTTGGAGAAGAGCAGAACTCATCCACAGCCAGCAATGGTACCTTGTGGGGCTAAAGCAAGGACACAAGAACCTCCAGTTAGAACTCATATCCCCCACAAGCTGAAGTCTTCAAAGACCAGCAACCTGAATATTTTATAGAGGTAAAGCTTGAAGGTTAGATGTCAACCTGAGTATTGTTCACTGCTGGAGGCAGCTGCCCATTAGCCACAATGGTGGGAAGAACTTCCCTTCTCTTCATTGGAAGTTGCCCATTTACAGCATTTGGGGGCTTCAAATCTGTGAGACCTTTACTGAGCAGCTAAAAAGAACAGAAGGTAGTATTGGCAAAATCAGCAACTCATAGGACACTTGTCGCCCACCCAAAATTCATATAGCTTCTAACTTCCTTCCAAGCTCTGATGTATGAGAGGTTGACCCTAAAGGTTCCTATATTTATGAGAAACTGCGAGAGCCCCCCCCCCCCCCCATGTGGTTATCCTATCAATTATACAATCTACTCATTCCTCAATTACTTGACACTTTATATCTAGGATCTCACCTTTATGGAAGCAACTGGTTCCACCTCAGAAGGAACTTTTGGCACACGCATCCGCATCTAGGTGCAAGAGAGGCACTTTTATGCAAGTTGCCCTAAAACCTGACTTCAGACAAAATGGTAGTATGGCCTACTTACTTGATATGGTTGTACTTTAGAAGGTATATTTGCCTCTTTTGGATCAGGGTCACATTTCTTCAGCCTGGGTGGCATAGCTTCCCACTGTTTGATCTGAGGGGTCAGCATTGGGGCTGGGTTGGGTCCCAATAGAGTGGATGGCAGAGGAGTTGGCACAGGAGAAGTCTGCCATCTTCTTGGTTCTGGATGTCTGACATTGGGAGACATCCCCCAGGGCTTCAATGCTGAATGATATTTCATGTCCGTTGCTTTATACGTGTCTGTATTTTGCTTCGCTGGCTCTGGTTTTGGAGTTAGAGCTACAAAGTGCCTAACTGGAAGCTGAAAGAGATTTTTGTACTTAACGTTAAATCTTTTTCTCTTGTCCTATATTGGGGGACACAGGCACCATGAGGAATGAAGATGCTGCAGCTTGGACACTAACTTGTTAACTTTGACTCCTCCTCCTGCTCTGGGCTTCATCCCCTGCCTCCTCCTACTATACTCAGTTTCAACCGAAGAGGAGTGTAAGATAAAGCAACCCAAAACAGAGAAGGAGTCGCTCAACCCCCTCATAACAAGGACTCCCAACACGGAGTAACTATAAACAACCATAAGACGTTGCACAGCAGTGTACAACATGGCGGGAAGGCCCGTGTCCCCCAATATAGAACAAGAGAAAAAGATTTAACGGTAAGTACAAAGATCTCTCTTGCCTAGTTGGGGGACACAGGCACGATGGGGATGTCCTAAAGCAACCCCTGAGGGGTTAATGACAGTCTGTAACACCTTCCTCCCGAAGCTGGCTGAGGCCTAGGCCTGTGTGTGCAGCCTATAGAATCGCGTGAAGGTATGTGGAGATGCCCAAGTAGCTGCTCTGCAGACTTGCCCAACAGGACGTACTTAAGGACCTTGTCGAGTGTGCTCTCACTTGTAGTGGAGTCTCCTTGCCCTTCACGGAATATGCTCTGATGGTGGATCTGATTCACTTTGCTATCGTTGCCTTGGAAGCTTTTGTTCCCTTCTTGGGACCACTCGGGAGTACAAAAAGGGAATCTGATCTTCTCATCTCCTTTGTTGCTTCCAAGTAGTCTTTGATTGCTCAAACCACATCTAACGTGTTTAGTTTAGTTTCCATGTGGTTCTGGGGCTCCGGACAAAGTGAAGGAACTATCATGTATTGGTTGAGGTGAAATTCTGAGACAACCTTAGGAAGGAAGTCAGGAATGGGTCTAAGTACTACTTTGTCCTTGTGGATGATGGTGAATGGAGACCTGCAAGAAAGTGCTGCCAGTTCCGAAACTCTACCTGCAGATGTAATTGCCAGTAGGAAGACAACCTTTTCAGTAAGTGTGGCTAGCGGGACGATGTCTATAGGTTCGTATGGATCCTCCTGTAGGACTGAGAGAAGCAAATTGAGATCCCATGGGGGAACTGGACATCTATAGGGAGGTACGATTCTAGTTGCCCTTTGTAAAAAAGTTCTTACATGGCTCCGTAATGCCAATTTTTTCTGGAAGAGAATGGAAAGGGCCGATACCTGCACCTTTAGAGAGCTCAATGCTAACCTCTTGTTGAGCCCATCTTGGAGGAAGGATAGTATTTCACTCTGTTGCCTTTTGCGGATCTATGTCTTGTTGTTCGCACCAACCGATGAATGTTTTCCACACTATGATATACCTTTGCAGATACTGGCTTTCGTGCCCGAAGAAAGGTTGGGATGGCTGCCGTGGGGACCCCATATCTTTTAAGGACTAAGGTCTCAAGAGCCACGCTGTTAAAGCCCAGCGATGAGAATTCGGGTGTTTGATGGGTCCTTGTGTCAGCAGATCCTCTCGTTCCGGGAGACGAAACCATTAGTCGATGGACAGGTCCACTACATCAGTGAACCAAGACCTTCTTGGCCAGTATGGTGCCACTAGAATAGTCCGAGTTCCCTCTCTTTATTTTCTTTTAGGAGTCTCGGAAGAAGAGCTAGTGGAGGGAATGCGTAGGCCATGGCGAAGTCCCACGGAATTACTAGAGCGTCTGTCGCGTGAGCTAGCGGGTCTATGCTTCTGGCAACGAATCTTTGAACCTTTCCGGTTGCATCTGGAAGACCCTACCTTTCTACTATTAGTTGAAAGACCTCCTGGTGTAGACTCCATTCGCCCTGGTCTAGAGAGTTTCTCTGCTCAGGTAGTCTGCCATCCAGTTGTCGACCCCTGGGATGTGTACTGCTGACAATTCTGGTATGTTGTTTTCTGCCCAAGACAGAATCTTGGCAGCCTCCTGTAGGGATGCAGGACTGCGTGTGCCCCCTGGGTGGTTCACGTAGGCCACTGCAGTCACATTGTCCCAACTGAATCCTCACTGCTTTGCCCCGAAGGAACGCAAAATAATTGTTTTAGTGAGTATAGTATTGCTCTTCGTTCCAAAAGGTTGATCTGTAGAAGTCTCTCCTCTTGGTTCCAGCAGCCCTGGGCTGTTCTTTGCCCTAATACTCCGCCCCACCCCGTTAAAGCTTGCATCTGTCGTGACCACCTTCCATATGTGGTTGGGGGAAGGGTCTTCCCTGTGTTAATCGTAGAGGGTGGGTCCACCAGAGTAGGGAATTCTGAACTCTCTCTGGGATCACTATCAGGAGGTCTAAGTTCTTTCGGTCCCTCTGTTGATGCCTGAGAATCAGTGGAGAGGTCTGGTGTGGAATTGGGCATATGGGATTGCCAGGAATTGAGAGGTCTGGTGTGGAATTGGGCATATGGGATTGCCGGGAACAAAGCGACCATGGTTCCCAGCATTTGCATAGCTGTGCTAAGAGGGACAGAGGTGGTTGTTCTGAGAGTCTGTATGTGCTTCTGTAAGACATTGGCCTTCTCTCGTGGAAGGAAGACCGTCGCTCGTTTGGAGTCTAAAATCAGTCCCAAGGATTCTATGTTTTGGGTCGGACAGAGGTGGGACTTCTTGTAGTTGATGACCCAACCCAGAGTCTCCAGAGCCTTGAGTGTCTGAGAGGTGTATGACTGGGCAATTGCTGCTGAATGGCCCTTTACGAGAAGGTCGTCCAGGTAAGGTATGACTGTGATGCCCATAATCCTGAGCTGTTCTAGTGCTGTCGCCATCACCTTGGTGAAAGTTCTTGGGGCAGACGGTAAGTCTTAAGACCGGCCTCAGGGAACAGTTTTTTTTTGGGGACCATGAATAGGTTGGAATAGTATCCCCATCCTCTTTCCCCTGGAGGCACTGGTTGAATAGTCCCTGCTGAGCAGAGGTCTTTGATTACCGAGAGGACCTTTTGCCGCCTGGGAACATTGAGTGGTAGTCTGGATACGAAAAATCTGCGGGGAGGATGTTGTACAAAGTCTATGAGCAGTCCTTGAGACACTACTTTAATGACCCATTGGTCCCTTATTTGGTCTTTCCACACCTCTCGAAAGGACATTAGACGGCTGCCTAAGGGGATCCCTCTGAGGATGGGTACACCTTCATGCTGTGGCGGATTTGTCCTGGGAGGGCTTGGCCTGTCCCTTTGAGGATGACCAGTTGGCTCCTTGCTTGTTCTGGTAGCGCTGGCGAAAGTTAGAGTTGGACTTGTCTGTTTGAGGCTTAGTCCGCTGTCCTTGGCGAAAGGGCCGAAAAAAACGGTCTTCTCTTAATAGTGGTTCTCTTTGCTCTGGTCTGAGGGAGCAAGGTATTTTTACCGCCAGTGGCTTGTGATATGATCTTGTCTAACTCGGCCCCGAAAGGTTTTTCTCCCAGGAAGGGGAGGCGAACGAGTGATCTTTTGGATGTCAGATCAGCTGACCATGACTTCAACCACAGGAATCTTCGGGCGGCTATAGATTGTGCTGATGCTTTTGCCACCAGTTTTGCAGCATCTAATGAAGCATCACAGATACAAGTTGTGGTGTCTGCTATTTGCGATAAGAGGGCATCGGTAGAGGGGTCTTCTGACCCAATAAGTTGTGCTGTTTGTTCTACCCAAACTTCCATAGCCTTGGCTACCCAGGCTATAGCAAATATCGGTCTGAAAGCCATACCGGATGCTGTAAAGGTGGCCTTGCAGAATCCCTCTAGACGCTTGTCTATTGGTTCCTTGAAAGACGCTGCGTCTGCCACTGGGATAGTGGTGGCCTTGGATAGTCTGGAAACTGGTGGATCAACCGCTGGAGGTGATGACCAGAGATCAATGCAATCTTGTGGAAATGGATAGGTTTGGGAAAAACGCCTGGAGATTTGCACTCTGATCAGGGGTCTTCCATTGAGATTTGACAATCTCCTCTAATTGCTCATATGCTGGGAAGATGTAGGTGGTTTTCTTTTGTCTCTTAAAAATGTTCTTTGCTACCTCTACAGTCGAAGTTGTGTCTTCGATGTTAAGCGTTGTAAGTACTGCCTGTATAAGTCCCTCTACCTCCCTTTGGGTTCTGGGTGTGTCTTGATCTGGGTCAGGCTGATCCTCTGACTCGTCGCCTGAAGGGATTTGTCCCTCCTCAGAGGGGTTAAACTGTTCCCCAGGGGAATCTGGGGGCGAAATAATGGATGGTTTTGAGGCAGTAGGTCTGTTGACCTAGTAGGATTAGACAGTCGTTCTAAAACCTTGTCTAAAGTCTCAGGAATGCGGGATACATTTTGTAGTCCAGCAAGTGAGAGAGAGAACAGACCAAGTCAGTGTCTGATGTGCTGGCAACAGGTGGAGTGGGAGAGTGTCTACACGCTGCGCACACAGATTCAGATGAAACACTCTGAAATTTGGTGTTGCACATGCAAGGTAAGATACTTGTGCTGCCTTGCGAGAAGGTGCTGAGTACTATGAGGTCCTGGGCTCCTCGGTTTTGTCTGCCATATCTTAGTGGCAATACAGCCTAAACTTGTATAAATAGGATAGATGTATTTAAAAGGAGGGGCAGGGGATATCCTGGTGCAGGGCTTTGTAATGGAGCCTGCAAGAGAGAAGGGAAATGTTGACTTATCCCAACTCCCCAAGTCACATGTTGCAGCATAGAAAAAAAAACCCATCTCCCTACTGCGCAATTAGAGCTAAGGCAAAAGATTTTACTCGCCTGAAGATGCGGCTGTATTAATGTGAGGAACCGGCGTCTCTAGGAGTGGAGGTCTGGAACTCCAGTCGCATAGGAGAGAGGGAGAGCTGAGGAGCGCAGGAGGTGATAGTTTGGCGCCAGTGACAATGTGCGTGTCACCTACACATGGCGTCCAGGGAGCAGAGAAAAAAAAACAAAAAAAAAACGGAAGTGCGTGCCGGAGAGCTGCGCTAATCGAAAAAACGCTGTGACTTTGTAACACTTATGGAAAAAGTAAGTTGGCGCCTTTGGGAGGGGGGGGGGGGAGAGGCGGAAAATAGGTGAAATATAGGTACTCACCCAATCCGTCCAGCCGCTGAGTGCCCATGGAGATTTGTGTTCCCTGTAGATATAAAATCTATCTATATACACAACGTGCTTAGCACAATTAAAATAAGGTGATTAGAAAAGCTGGTTCAGACCTCCGTGGAGTGGAAACACAGCTACAGGGAATGAAGGGAGCTAGCCTGCAGACCTCTGTAGAGCGGAAAGGCTGTTGGGCACGTAGATTTTTTAGGTTGGAACCTAAACAGCTGGTGGGACACGTGAATGTGATCAATGGTCCCCATCTGTGGCATGATCTTAACTGTGGTCCTTGATTATCTGCTCCAGCCACAAGTTTTCCTGTGTCTTCTCCTCCGAGGACACTAAAAGAAACTGGGTATAGGAGGCAGGGGATGAAGCCCAGAGCAGGAGGAGGAGTCAAAAGTTAAGTTAGTGTCCTTCTCCAAGCTGCAGGATCTTCATTCCCCATGGTGCCTGTGTCCCCCAATTAGGCAAGAGAAAAAGGGTATAGTTAGTGGATACATCACAAAGTTATGCTCTAGAGATACTGGGGTTGAGACCAAATATGGTCTGTTTCAGGTGGTACTAATTATTTCCAACTTGCACTGGTCTAGCTGAACTACACCTCAAAGCATCCAGGGCAGTCACAGGACATTGCTACAAATATTTGAGCCCACACAAGAACATGGCCAAGAAAGCAGTGTGCCTTTTCTCCCAATAAATGGTTACGTGGTGAACACTTACCCCTTGAGGGCGACTGGTACATTTTGCATATTCCACAGGAGGCTCTAGAAAGAGAATAGCTTTGTAAATAAGAAAATGCACTCCCATTACCAGCCAAACGCCTCATCTACCAGAATTGTACATGTTTGTAACTGGCTCCTAATAGACTATTGTTTCCTATATACAAATGCAAGTTCATTATGCTGTTAAATACATGTTTATCCCTGGGCTCCAGGCCCAGACTGGCAATCTGTGGGTTTTGGCAAATGCCAGAGGGGCTGCTATAAGGTACCATTGAAAGTCAGTATTTAGTGGGCTGGTTGGGGCTGTTCGAGCCTCTGTGTACCTGAAATGGCAGGGCCCTCAGTCTGGACCTGCTGGGTTCTTTGCCCCCCTAACAGCATATACTGTGTGTCCACAGATTAGGTTCACCACAGTTCCAGTAACAAACGACCTAAATTAACGTAGCATAAAATGCATCACTATCTCTATTTGAAGAGGTTCAAGGAGAAATGCCCAATAAACCAAATAAGTGTTTACCCCCACAAACCTCTAATTGAGCTTTTAGATTTAACTAGTAGAGCAGAAAAACACTCCCCAAAACCAACCTTGGGTATCCTTTCAGTGCTCCACCAACTTTTTCCAGTGGAATTAGTTTTGGGCCAATTTACAAAATCCTTGAAATTTCATTCTTATGGTCATTTTGCTTAAACCCCCACCCCCATTCAAAAAAATATAGATATAGCAACCTGGTTCTTCTATTGCAGCTTTCCCAGCTTCGACCTTTGTTGGAGGCACTTCTGGAATATCCTCTTTCCTAGCCTTCATTACAGGGGGATCTCGAACACTTTCAAAATAGCCGCAGTCCAGGAGCTTGGTAGCCAATTCCTTTAAATATTTATCTGAAAGCAAGACAGCTTTTCCTTAAACACAATAATGGCTTCCTTACGCCTCAGCCACCCCCATGAACCCTAAAAGTTCCAGCTTCACAACTTACAGGTTGTACCAGCCACTGTTTTCTCACTGCCTTCAAACAGGTTCCAGAAGTAGATTGAAGACTGATCCATCTGGTCTTCAAGACTTAAAAAAAAAAGAGAATTTTGATCCATGAGTAATTTGTACACCTCATATACAAGTAGAGACCAGCAAGGCCTTCTTTGCAAAGATAATAAGTGCCACCATTTCCAATGTTACCTCATGTGGTGACACTGCTTTTGGCAGCTTAACTTGGCAAACTTCACGAGGTGGTCCATTTCTTTGGAAGAGAGGCACACCGCCCCGTTGGATCCTTCCTTGAAGTCTTTCTGCACATGGTCGTGGCGCAAGGCTTGAAGCATGTACTGAACCTGCAGGATGGCCCTCAATCGCTTCTTCTCAGCTTCAACTTTCAGCAAGTGTTCCTTCCTCAGGGCTTTCTTCTGGGCTTTTAAAAGCTGTAGGAACAAAGGCCCGAAGCATACTAAAACCAGCAAAATAAATACTGTGCAAAATCTAGACCTATCAAATGGTAAACCTGGGAAGAGGCAAAGACATAAGCTACATGCCTTTTAAAGGGCACATCCACCTTTGGATCAAAGCAAGGCCCAAAGCAATTTGTACTAACCATAAAGAGGAACCTACCACCACTACTTACCAAGCAGGAGGTAGACTCAGTCCCTTCTCTAACCTGCTCTACAGTAAGACTAATTAGTGGTAGGACCAATCTAATGCCCCACTGGCATTTCTGCTGCAATAAGCTTTTGCGGCCAGACAGTATTGCTCTTATCTTCCCTGGCACAAGGGGTTACTCCAATAAATGCCACCACAAGCTCATGATAACCCCACATGTGATTTGTTTTAGTGCTATTGCATCAAAGTACTTAAAAACCATAATACTCTGCTGGAAGAATCCTATGGGTACAATAAGAATAATGAACTTACATCTTGGCTCAGTGCAGAGAAGGTTTTTTGAAGTTCTTTGGCAAACTCCAAGTTATGAATAACTTCTTCGTACTTCTCAACTGCTTCCTGCAAAACAATTTCTAGATATGAGATCATTTGCATAGTTTCAGGGCTCAGAGCTGCAATGGATTCTGCATGGGTGCAAAGCACTCTTAAGTACTGAAGAGCAGGGGTCCCCAACTTTAACCTGTTAGCCACATTCAAATGTAAAGACAAGTTGGAGAGCAACATAAGCATGCCAAAAGTACCTGGGGGTGCCAAATATGGGCTGTAATTGACTGATGGTAGCCCCTATGTGGACTAGCAGACTACAAGAGGATCGGTTTGGCAGTACACCTGGTTTTTATGCAACTAAAACTTCCTTACAAGCCTGGAAATCAAAAATAAGCACCTGCTTTGAGGCCAGTGGTAGTAACATCCAAGGGGTTGGAGAGCAACATGTTGCTCACTAGCCACTCGTTGGGGGATCATTGTTTAAGAGCAAAGCAATCACCATCATAGGCAATGATCAAACATGCCTGTATTTAGGAGATCCCCAAATACATTTCCCAGCCAGGCAGAGAAGAATATATCAGCAAACACAGTTCCAACCTCCATGGCAATAGATGGCTGGAGAAAGTGCTCACAGGGACCAACAGACTGTACCATCACCAGGTAAATATGGAAGTGAAGGTACATCTTTACACACTTACTTGCTGGTCTTGATTGAGGGTCTCTCCATTGCTTAAGCGATCTCTGTAATCATCTAGTTTAACCTGGTTAAGAAACAGAACAGTCAATGTTGGTAACTAATACTAATGGAGCAGTAGGTCAACCAGGTGCTCAAGAAAGTGTTTGCTGAGAAAGACTAATGGACCATGGTTTGTTATTGTGTCCTAGACTAATTAGTAAATTCCTCAGTGCAAGTAAAGCAGAAATATGGCACTAACCAATACATTGGAATTGAAGAATGCCACCAACCTAAGGCGTTACAAGCACAGGCTCTAGAAGGTTCGAAGCAGCAAGTCTTCCATTGTTCCAATGTAAGAATGGCTAGTTTGAATGAGAGGTTCTCTACCACTCACAACTAGGTTATCACATGCCTTACCCCTCTGGCCAGCCACTGTGCACCAGAGAGCAAATTGCTCTACACAGGTCAAGTTTTAAGCTAATCATTTTAGAAGAGGCTGTTTGAGAACTGGCAGGCAGTTAAAGGAATATTTTCTACTTGGGGGTGCCAAAAGTTAGGCACCCCCAAGTGATCACTTACTTACCCAACACCCTGGGCCAGTGCTCCTATCAGCAGAAAACTGCACCAGCCCGGGGTCATTCCAGCAGGCACCACTGGGCACTCCCCTTCCCGCTTCAGGTATTTTTGCGGCTGAGCATGCACAGTAGAGGGAAAAGCAGACTAACGAAAAAGCAGACTATTTCCCTCTACTGCACATGTGTCTGCCCCGGGAAATTTAAAAACTTCAAATTTAAAAGCTCCATGGTGATCACTAGAAGCCCAGGCCAGTGTTTTTATGCCAATAGAAGCATCAGTAGTAGTCACTAAATGGTTACACCCTTTTTAGGAGGGACAGAGGGATTAAAAAGGATGGATGAGTGTGTTTGTATGTAAAGCCTGAATTAAAGCCATGATCTAAAGCCTGAATTAAAGTCATGCGCTAAAGAAATAATAGCTGGCACTGGTGAGGGTGTAGAATCACTCTGGGTAGAGATTTTGACTGGGCAAAAGGTAACAAAAAGGATCATCATTGGTGTATGCTATAAACTACCTCTTATAAGTGTCAAGTATGAAGCCCACCTACTCTTGCAGATACAAGCGGCTTCGCAGCTGGGTCAAGTTGTTGCTATGGGTGACTTCAATTATCCAGACATTAACTGGGGTAATGGGGTTGCGAAGACAGAAAAAGCTAGTAGGTTTGTAAATATGCTGAATGACAACTTTTTATTCCAGCTCGTTCAAGTACCTACTAGGAATAACTCTTTTGGACCTTGTAATAACCAATAATAAACTCATTTCTAACATTTGTGTGGGTGAGCATTTAGGGAATAGTGATCATAACATGGTCTCCTTTGAGATTCTGTTGCAGAAGCAATTCTACAAGAGAGTAACTAAAACACTAAATTTCAGACGTGCAAACTTTGACAGAATAAAGGGCATCTCTGCAACATATTAAGTGGGAAATGCTTTTCACAGGGTTAAACACAGAACAAAAATAGGAAGTCTTTAAAATGCTGCTTAATAAATATACTTGTCAGTATATTCCACTTGTAAACAAAACCTTTTTGGTTCAATAGAAGCGTTGGTGTTGGGTAAGAAAAGATGTGCTTTTAAGGCTTTCAAGTTAGCTGGGACAGCTGAATCATTTATAAGGTACAAGGAGGCCAATAAATCATGCAAGGAAGCTATAAGGCAAGCTAAAATTGCTATAGAAAAGTATATTGCAGCAAGCAGTAAAAAAAAAAAATCTAAAATTATTTTTTAAATAAAACCCGTCTACATCTTTGAGGGATTAGATAAATCTAAAAAAGGACAAGACACCACAGCGACCTTAGAGAACAAGCCCCCATTGAAGAAGTTTGTCAAAATGAAAAATTAGAACACAGAAGGGGACTTTATCCAACAACTTTTGGTAAGGTTCTGTATCCACAAGGAACAGGAAACATTTATGAATGAGTGCAAGACTCGTCTTAAACACATACACAGCTTAATGCTTAGAATGAGATGTTTTCATTATGCATATTGTACCCACCCCCTGGTGAGTAGCGCTTACCTTCTTTTTCTCAATGTTGCGGATCTTGTGCTTTAAGCAGATCAAGCCATTGTCTATGTAGGTTTCATAGGCTTGGAAAGGGGTGGCAGACGAGAGTGAGGACTGCAGGGGGCTGAGGGCTTGCTGGCAGTGATGTCTGTAATCCTCAGAGAGGTTCCCCATCTGCCCTTCCCCATCTTTGGGACTGGAGGGCAAGAGCTGCACCATGGCTGGACATGAAAACAGACCAAATTACAGAACCAACTTCATTCCATTAGATAATCAGGATCCAGACCTGGAATTTACTAGGGGTGGGGTAATTCACCTTACAGTTAACTCTTAGTATGTTCTATTCTATTAGTATGTGGCTTATTGCAAGCAACTTTTTAGTTGGAATTCATTTTTTTTATTTTTTTTATTATTATTTGCATTCTACTGACTTTCAAATTTTCAAATGGGGGGGGGGTCACGGATCCCATCTAAAAACAAATGCTCTGTAAGGCTATAAATGTAATGCTACTTTGTAATATGAACAGGAGAGGCCTGAGTAAAACAAGTAATAGGGATGGGCAAATTTTTCCGCCTTGTTTCACCACGGAAATGACGCCCATAGACTTGTGTGGCGTTGTGCGCCAAAAAAAAAAAAAAAAAAAAACACGCGTCCCAAAAATTTTGCTGGTGGTGAAAAGGGTCAAATTCACCCAAGCCTAATGAGTAATAAAGTAACAATATATTTGTAGCCTTATAGTCTAAATCAAATCAATGCATGGTTTCTGGGGAGCTGCTGAATAATAAATAAATTAAAAAAAACAAATAAAAACCAATGGCAAGTTATCAGAATATCAATCTCCATCACATTACACATGAAGTCAAAAGGTGGACAACCCCTTTAAGTTAAATATGTTCTACAATGGCCAATTCAAATCAACTTTTCAATTGGTCGCCACAATTTTTTATTTTTTTTTTAAAGTTTTTTCATTGCCTTTATCAGTCAACTTTTCAGCTCTCAAATGGGGGTCACTGACAACCCCTTTAAAGGCTCAATTCAGCAGAAAACCAGTGCAGGATAGTGCATACATGCAATGCATCTAAAGGTTGCCATACACGGGCCGATAAAAGCTGCAGACAGACCGAGTCGGCAGCTTATTGGCCCATGTATGGGGCCCTCCGACGGGCTTCCCTGATAAGATATCTGGCCGAGAGTCGATCGGAGGGGGACTAGAAATCCAGTTGGATCGTGGCCGCATCTGTTACCCATAGTTCGGATCCAATCGTTGGGCCCTAGGGACCACAATTGGATCAGCCAGATATTGCCCACCTCAAGGTGGGCATATTGGCGATAGAGCTGCTCATTTGGTGACATCACTAAACGAGCAGATCTCTCCATGTATGGTCACCTAGACACAAAAATCTGTATAATAAAAGTCCTTTTCAAATTAACATGAAATCCACTTTTTTTTATTAAAGCATTCATAGCTGCTGTAAGCTCATTTTAAAATCTCAGCTGTCAAATATTGTCTGCCACTCCTCTATGCCAGTGGCATAGAGGCGGGGAAGACAATTACTTTCACTTTCCATTCAGCACTTCCTAGATGTCACTGCTCTCCCCACATTACCCCGTTCTCGTTACCATTTAATTGTGTAACCAGGGCATGGGGATGGACATCAGGTCCCCCATTCTGGTGCACAAACAAGATTCTAAGATGATACAAGGTTTGTCTTAATAACAGTGTCCACAAAATGGCTGCTGCCTGCTTGCTATAATTTTGAAATCCCAGACTGAAGGAAACAAGATTCAAATATTTAATATAGTGTAATTAAAGTTCATTTTGCTTGACTAATGTGATAAAATAGGATTTTGAATATTTTTTTTGGGTGACGGGTCCCATTTAATAGTCCACATTAACCAATTAGAAATTGGGCAATGGTCTGATGTTTTATTTTGCCCCCCAGCTCTACAAGTTCAGCCATCTTTTATATACAGAAAACTACCCGTGTAGAGCATTCAATGCAACTTAATATGAATCAGTGATCAGATCACTTAAACTCCGGGGCAGTAATAAATGCAGTTTTCTGGGTTCAATTAAATCAGTGCAACCCTTCCAGCTGGATTTTAAAGTAGCCTTAATACACAATTCACGAACTGCCTTAAAGGAACAGTAACTAAAAAAAAAAAATCTGGTTTAAAGTAATACAAATATTATGCAGTGTTGCCCTGCACTGGTAAAACTGGTGTGTTTGCTTCAGAAACACTACTATTGTTTATATAAATAAGCTGCTGTGTAGCAATGAACTATAGTGTTTAAGTAAACAGTTTTACCAGTGCAGGGCAACAGTACATTATATTTATTACTTTAAAAACACATTTTTGGTGTTGCCGTTCCTTTAATAGCACTACTGACAAAAGTATGTGCACAAATAGGTCACACTTTCTAGAAAACATGCTGCAATTTTATCAGGCTGAAGTTAATGGACGTGACCAAGTTCCAGGTGTTACTGTGCCTTTAATGCCAGAAAAACCCCACCTATAAACATATGCCCCTACATTGCATGAATTTAACAAAAAAAGAAGGTAGTTGTGTAGTAGAAATAGCACTTATAAATAAAACCTGCGCCGATAAAGACTATTTAAACCCTAAAACTACAATTTTAATCATTGATAAAGTGCCAATGGTTGTGCGTCGCAGAGATTACATAATTCCAATCAGACTCTGCCCCAGTGGATTTTATAATCACACACATTAAAGGGGACCTGTCACCCTAAAAATTTTCTCTTCTCAAATTAAATATTTACATGATTTCAATCTTTATTTTAGTCTTGGAAATCACAATCACATTAAGCAGGCAGCAGCCATTATGTGGACAGTTAAGCCAAACTAAAATCTTGCCAAATCATGCCAAAATCTTTTGTTTATGCACCATAATGGAGCACCTGATTCCCATGCACTGGCTACAAAATTAAATGTTGGAGAAGGAGGGGTAATGTAAGGAATGCAGTGACATAGGAACTGCAGAATTGAAAGTGAAAGAAATTGCCTGCCCCGTCTATGCCTAAAGCATAGGAAGGGCAGGCAATTATAATTTGACAGCTGAAAATTTTAAGAGTTTATAACCAGTATGGCTGTTGGAAAAAAAAAAAAAATATATATGTTTCATGTTTCATTTTAAAAGGCCTTTTAGTTAACCGTTTTTCATGTGTGGGTAACAGGTACCCTTTAAGGGCAGTTTTTAGTCAGGGACCAATTACCCTGCCTGTATGGGGGACGAGGAGAAGCCCCACATAATCAAATAAGAATATACAAACTCACTGCAGTTAGTGCCCTGGCTGGAATCAATCGAACGCATGACCTTGCAAGGCAGCAATGGCAACCAGTATAACCTGCTTTCAATAGCAATCATAGTAACATAGTAAGGTTGAAAATAGACACGTCCATCAAGTTCAACCTTTTTTTTTTTTTTTTTTAAATCTGCCTGCCAGTTGATCCAGAGGAAGGCAAAAAACCCATCTGAAGCCTCACCAATTTGCCTCAGAGGGGGAAAAAAAATTCCTTCCAGACTCCAGAATGGCAGACTAGTCCCTGGATCAACTTGTACTATGAGCTATCTTCCATAACCCTGTATTCCCTCACTTGCTAAAAAGCAATCCAACCCCTTCTTAAAGCTATCTAATGTATCAAGCCTGCACAACTGATTCAGGGAGAGAATTGCACAACTTCACAGCTCTCACTGTAAAAAAACCCTTCCAAATATTTAGGCGGAGCCTCTTTTCTTCTAATCGGAATGGGCAACCTAGTGTCAGCTGGAAAAACCTACTGGTAAATAAAGCATTAGAGATTATATGATCCCCTTATATATTTATACATAGTTGTATCTCCCCTTAAGCACCTCTTCTCCAGCGTGAACATCCCCAATTTGGCCAGTCTTTCTTCATAGCTAAGATTTTCCATACCTTTTACCAGCTTAGTTGCCCTTCTCTATACCCTCTCTAATACAATAATGTCCTGTTTGAGTGATGGAGACCCAAAACTGAATGGCATATTCTAGATGGGGCCTTACAAGTGCTCTATACAGTGGAAGAGTGACCCCCCTCCTCCCATGACTCTATGCCCCTTTTAATACAGCTCAAGACTATTTGCCCTTGATGCTGCTGACTGGTATTGCTTGCTACAGCCAAGTTTATCATCTACAAGGACTCCAAGGTCCTTTTCCATAATGGATTTGCCTAGTGCAGTCCCATTAAGGGTATAAGTGGCTTGGATATTTTTACATCCCAGGTGCATGCTTTACATTTATCAACATTAAATCTAATTTGCCACTTAGCAGATTGCCAGTTTGTCAAGATCGTGTTGCAAGGATGCCACATCCTGGATGGAATTAATTGGGCTGGATAGTTTTGTCATCTGCAAACACTGATACATTACTTTCAACACCCTCCACTAAGTCATTAATGAACAAGTTAAATAAAATTGGACCTAATACCGAGCCCTGGGGGACCCCACTAAGAACCTTACTCCAAGTAGAGAAAGTACCATTATCAACCACCCTCTTTACCCGATCCTGTAACCAGTTTCCTATCCATGCGCAAACGACTTCATTAAGCCCAACAGACTTTCATTTAGAAAGCAGTGGTTTGTGGGGCACAGTATCAAATGCTTTGGCAAAATCCAAATAGATCACATCTACTGCCCCCACTGTCCAGCATCTTACTTAACTCATCATAAAAAGCAATCAAATTTGTCTGACATGACCTATCCTTCATAAAGCCATGCCGATTGCTGCTCATGCCATTCACTAGGACAACATTTTGAATGTGATCCCCTTAAAGGGGACCCGTCACCCAAAAAAATTATTCAAAATCCTATTTTATCACATTAGTCAAGCAAAATGAACTTTAATTACAATGTTTAAATGATTTGAATCTTGTTTCCTTCACTCTGGGAATTCAAAATGATAGCAAGCAGGCAGCAGCCATTTTGTGAACACTGTTTTTAAGGAAAGCCTTGCATCATCTAAGAATCTTGTTTGTGCACTAGAATGGGGGACCTGATGTCCATCCCCATGCACTGGCTACACAATTAAATGGTAAAGAGAATGGGGGAATGTGTGGAGAGCAGTGACATCTAGGAAGTGCTAAATGGAAAGTGAAAGTAATTATCTGCCCCGCCTCTATGCCCATGGCATAGAGGAGGGGCAGACAATATTTGATTGACATCTGAGATTTTTAAATGAGTTTACAGCAGCTATGAATGCTTTAATGAAAAATAGAAACTGGATTTCATGTTTAATTTGAAAAGGACTTTTATTATACAGATTTGTGTGTCTGGGTGACAGGTCCACTTTAAACCTTCAAATAATTTGCCCACCACAGATGTCAAGCTTACTGGCCTATAATTGCCAGGCTGAGATCGTAATCCTTTTTAAATATTGGAACATCATCAGCTTTTCTCCAATCCATAGGCACTATACCAGATGAAAGTGAATCTGAGAAAATCAGAAATAGGGGCTGGTCTAAAACTGAACTAAGCTCTTTTAGAACCCAGGGGTCTATGCCATCAGGCCCTGGAGCCTTGTTTACATTAGTTTTTATTAAAGCTTTATGAATCATATCCTGAGTTAGCCACTGACTAGATTGAGCTGAACCATTAGTGCAGCTATAAAGTGAGCCTGGGAACTCCCGACTCCTCTATTGTAAACACTGAAGAAAAGAACTGATTTAAACACGTTTGCCTTTTCTGTATCTATTAAATAATGGTACCAGTATGGTTGTAACAGAGTAGCACTCTCAACCTGCATATTTTTACTATTAATATTTTTTAAAAAAAAAAAATCTTTAGGGTTAGTTTTCACCGCCATCAGAGGAAAGAAAAAGCTGATCACAATCTAAAAATCATTGGAAAAAAAATTATATATACATATTTTAAAATTGCTTAGAGTTGGGTGGGTGGGGTTACTTTCTGATACAACCTAACTGGTTCCAAAACAGTGGGACAGTAATAACCATAGCCATCCCCTTTGCAGGGGTTTGAAGTGAAAGTGAACTTAAAGAGCTTTGGGCCCTTTAAACAAACAGGTTGTTCAACTTTATATTAACTTTCAGTTTGATATAGAGAGCGATATTCAGACAATTTGCAATTGGTTTTCATTTTTTATTATTTTTGGTTTTAGCCATTTAAATCGTGAGGGGTCATCGTCCAATTTGGGGGCGCCAGTGTCCATTGTTGCAACCCAGTTCAGGACTGTCTGTGGCCCGGTGGTTGGGGACCCCTAATGTAGAGTGTGAGATTCTTGAGATATTTTGCAACTGTTTTTTTTTTTAAATTGTTTAAAGGGGTGGTTAACCTTTAAGGTAACTTCTATTATGTTATAGAACAACAATTCTAAGAAACTATTTATTTTTTATAGTTTTATAGATTTGTCTTTTTCTTCTGATTCTTTGCAGCTTTCAAATAGGCATCGCTGTCCCCTTAAAAAAAAAAAATGCTCTGTAAGGCTACAAATGTATTGTTACATTATTACTCATCCTTCTATTCATACTCCAGCATCTTATTCAAATCAATGCATGGTTGATAGGATAATTTGGGCCCTAGTTACCAGATTGCTTAAAATGCAAATTAAAGAGCTGCTGAAAAAAAGAAAAAAAAATTACAAATTCTCAGAATACCACTCCATCATACGAACAGTTAACTCAAAGGTGATCAACCCCTTTAAGGTTTTTATTCAGCAGCTTTTAATTTGAATTATAAACAATCTGGTAGCTAGGAACCAAATTAACCAAGCAACCATGCATCAATTCAAATAGAGACTGGAATATGAATAGGAGAGGGCCTTACTAGAAAGATTAATAAAAAGTAGCAGTAAGAATAATAAGTGAGTAGCCTTACAGAGCGTTTGCTTTTTAGATGTGGTCAGCAACGCCCATCTGAAAGTCAAGACGAAAATGGCAAATTAAAAAAAAAAAAAATGAAAACCAATGGACAAGTTGCTTAGAATTGGCCATTCCATTACATACTAAAAAGGAACAATCCCTTAACAAGCACCATGATTAGGTTCAACACGGTAGCACAGAAGAGAAACGCCCTATGCCATATGATAGGGGTCACAGGGGTGAAAATATCAGGTATTTTAGTCTGCAGCTCGATCAACTACAGCACCCAGAATACAGAACGGTTTCAAGGTGGGAGGGTCGGTGTTTAAAACAGATAAAGCAAGACATAAAAGGTTATATTTTACACTCAAACTCGGGACCCACCAACAAACATTCCAGCCACACCCAGGACCTTCTGATCTGTAGCCGTACCTACTCACTAGCAGCAATAGAAGTAGACTGCATGGCCACACTACAATCAGTGCAGGCTGCAGCAAGCATCTAGACCAGTATTGTAACGTTAAAAATGCATTTAACAACAAGCTGCAGGAATTTAACCGCCTATTACATGGGCTGGCTCATTCACCCACAGTTCCGCAGGGGCGGCGATAGATATACCTCAGGATAAGCGAACCAGGACGGAAAGCACTCTAATGATCGTCAAAATCCACTCGCGAAGGTTCTGGTGTGAGCGCACACCTGCTCTATCCAGCCGTAATAACTCTACCAGACCCACGTGGCTGAGATTTGCTCAAGCCCACTCCCTTTTATATAAACCGGGCAGGGGCGTGGCCATCGTTAGCGCTTCTATAAATCCCCGCGCCGCCACCAATCAGCGTGCAGCAGTTATCAAAGCCACGCCTTAGGACTGCTGGCTAAAGCCTGATAATGATACTGACCTGCAGCTGGCAGCCTTTCATTCTGGGATGTGTAGTAAACAAAGGCCACTGGTTGTGGTTATCATTTGTTTTGCTGTCAAGGAATGTAAAGAGTATGGAATATTAAATCAAAACTATATGAATAGTAGAGATCCTGAAAGTGCCTTAAGGAATAACTGTACCAATTGTAGCTGCTCAGGCAGTTGTATTTTGGTTACCCGAAACACTGAAAACCAGAAAGCAGATTTTAAATCAACTTTTAAAATGATGCCGACTGTGATATTATGAGACAATTTGCAATTGGTTTTCATTTTTTTTATTATGGTTGTGGTTTTTGAGCTATTTAAGTTTTTATTCAGCAGCTCTCCGGTTTCAACAATCTGGTTGCTAGGGTCCAAATTACCCTAGCAACCATGCATTACTTTGAATAAGAGGCTGGAATATGAATAGGAGAGGGCCTGAATAGAAAGATGAGGAATAAAAAGTGGCAATAACAATTCATTTGTAGCCTTAAGGCCCCCGGACATGGGCCGATAAATCAGCAGCTTATTGGCCTGTGTGTGGGGCCATCCGACGGGCTTCCCCGATTGATATCCCATCTCGATCAGGCAGGTTAAAAAATCCAGTCGTATCGCTGCAGCATCTGTGCGTCTATGTGGTCCCATGATCTGACCGACCATATCAGGTCCATTATGATCTGATCGTTGGGCCCTGGGGCCCGCGATCGGATCAGCCTGATATTGCCCACTTCAATGTGGGCATATCGGGGAGAGTTCCGCTCGTTTGGCGATATCTCTACTGTGGTGTTTATACAAATGGCCTGTAGATGTTACTGTGCCCAGACTTATACTGTGCATACTTCCTGACAGCTTAAAAATGAAAGTTACTGTTGTGTAATGGCTGCATGAAAGCCTGCTAATAAAGCACTGTTACTCATCCTCGGCTACCCAAAACATAACATCTACGTCTATGGCCACCTTTACAGAACATTTGTCAGTGACCCCTCCATTTGAAATCTGGAAAGAGTCAAAAGAAGAAGGCAAATAACTAAAAGTAGGTCCAATTGAAATTTGCTCAGAATTAGCCATTCTATAACATAATAAAAGTTAGCCAAGACGCAAACCACCCCTTTAGGGCTCTTACTGACGAGCGTTTTTACCTGTGCTCTGCTTTTCTGCGTTCAGCCGCATGGGATCGCAGGAATAGACGCATTACATTTTTTCCAATGGAGCTGTACTCACACAGGCGCGTGTAGGCGCCGAACGCAGGTTGAGAAGCAACATGCTTCATTTTTCCTGCGTTCGGCGCCTACACGCGCCTGTGTGAGTACAGCCCCATTGGAAAAAATGTAATGCGTCTATTCCATGCGCTCCGCCGCGGCTGAACGCAGGAAAACGGAATGCAGGGGAGCGCAGTTAAAAACGCTTGTCAGTAAGAGCCCTTAAACTGCAGCTCTGCAAAATAAATCGGAATAAATGAAAAGCTGCTTATCAATAACAAATTTTAGAAACTTCAGGGGACCTATATTAAGGTTGGGACTCACTTGGGCCAAAACAATTAGCTTGTAATTAATAATGTACCTTATTCCCTGTCGTAGGTTTTTATAATGCAGATCCATGACATACTTCAAGTTCAGTTTCCCCTTTACAAATGATAGGTGTAGGCAAACGAATCCCCCCTGCAGGATATATAGTAAAGAAGCTATTCTCTGGGAGCAGTGGGGGTCAGAAAATAGTTGTGCTGTTGGTGCTCAGCAATACCTACCCTAGCCCAGTGCAATTTTATGAAATGAGTAAATTGAATGACCTGGGGGTACAAAAATAACTTGGCACCTCCCAGTGATTTTTGGTTTCCTTCTCAATTGAAGAGGTGATCTGAGCAGCTTTATAGTCAGGCCCGGATTTGCGGCAAAATGTTAGTGGCGGCATGCCACCGCCGCATCCTAAACTACATTGGGAACTCTGAGTTCCCCTGCGCTATGGCCGGGTTGTGCGCGCGGCCGGCAGGCGATAGGACCCTCAGGCCTCGGGGCATCAAGCAGGGAAATTGGTCCCTGTTTATAGTAACATTAGAGCAGATTGCTGTGACTTTGGCACTTGAGGGTTGGGTGAGTTTGGCAGTGGTGTGACTGCACTGCAGCCCACGCCCAGGGGCTTGACAGCAGTGGTGGATTAATGAGATGTGGGGCCCCTAGGCTAGATGCATAAGAGTCATGTGCAGGTCAAGTTTTCCTTGATCCCCAACCTCCCAACTTTAACTTGGTCCAGCCCTCTCCGTCCCCTCTATTTATAGACCGGCGCCAGCCCCCGCTGTGATGTCACAAAAGGGGCGGGGCAGGTGCGAGTCTATAAATTGAAGGGCAGGCAGTGTGAGGTCACAGGCAGGATGAGTGGTAGCCGGCCCACACATCATTAATGCACAGGCCCCCCTTCTAGACTACTGCTGGGTTTGGATGCATGCAGATCCAGATACACGTGCACCTGAGCTCTCTACACTGGTTCAGGGGGAAATTCACTAAAGGTTGAAGTGACTAACGTTAGTGAAAATTCGCCAGCGTGACATCATTTTGGAACTTTTTACTAACGGTCACTGGCGTAAATTTGCTAGCGAAGGAGATAGACTGTAGCGCTACTTCACACTCTAACGCTGGGCGAATTTTCGCTCTGGCGAATGGACGTAACTACGCAAATTCAATAAGATGCGGATTTTAATGAATGTTACCTCTTGCGCCAGACTTACCTTCCCCACCTCATCCCAGGCAAAGTGCAATAGAGTAGATAGGAGTGCCAAAAAACGATATCGACTTCAGTTTTTCAAGGTGATAGGCTGCAAAAGATCGTAATTTTTTTTACCCCTACATTACCTTACACATGGCACATAAACTATACACTGGGCACATGTGTGGGCATTATAACAACTCTATTTTCTTTTATTAAGGTTCCCTGGGCTTGTGTAGTGTAATGTATTTGCTGCAACATATACATCCATTGAAATTTAACTTCTCGCTGTATGCAAATTAGACAACGCTAGCGCAACTTCGCTTTGCTTGCCGAATTAATGCTAGTGCAATTTAGCATTTTAGTGAATTAGCTTGTCCTTTTTTTTCGGAAGAATCCAGTAATTCCCCTGGCTCATCTGCATTATCTGTGAGAACCATATTATCTTCGGCTAAAAAGGAAGAATCACTATGGCTGATGTCTGGTCTTGTCGAATCTTTTTTACAGATCATTGGGATTGGAGGAAAAATATACACTAGATTGAAGTTCCATCTGATCGACATTGCATCTAGTAACCATGGATGATCGTTCTTGTAAAGGGAACAAAACCTCGGAAGCTTGGCATTGCTCCTCGTCGCCATTAAATCTATTTCCGGTCTCCCCCATTTTTGAACCAGTTCCTGGAATATATTTTCAGAGACCATTCCTTGGGTTCTATGCTGGATCTGCTCAGGCAATCCGCTAACACATTGTCCCGTCCTTTGATATGGACTGCAGATATTGCCAATAGATTCGCCTTGCTCCATGTCAGTATTCTCTGTACTTCTCTGATAAGAACTCGTGATCTTGTTCCTCCCTGTCGGTTTAAATATGACACAATTGTGACATTGTCCGACTGGATCTTTATTGCATTCCCCCTGATATGTGCCTGGAAGGCCAACAAAGCATTCAACACTGCTTGCATTTCCCTGAAATTGGATGACAGGGATTTCTCCATAGCATTCCAAAGGCCTTGAGCAGTCTGATCTTCGCAATGTGCTCCCCATCCAGTGGTAGAGGCATCTATCGTGACCAACAGCCAATCTGGCTCCAGAATTGGTCTGCTCTCCCTCCGTCTGTCTGGGTGTAACCACCAATGCAGGGCAGACTTTGTTTCTTCGGAAGCAGAGGCTATCCCAAATGGTAATACTCGGAACTGAAGATGAGTTAGTTGTCCCTGAATAAAAACTGCAATTCTTAGGTATTTCCTGTGTGCTCTGGACATTGGTACATGTGGGTATGCATCTTTTAGATCGATAGTCGCTAGATAATCTCTGACTTATAGAATATGAATTATTGAATTGATCGTTTCCATTCGAAAAAAAATTTCTGGATATATTGGTTCACAAATCTTAGGTCTATTAAAGTACGGAAAGTACCATCTGGCTTGGGTACCAAAAAAAACGATGAAATAGGTACCTTTTCCTTGCTCTGATTTTCTAACCTCTTCTAGTACTCTCTTTATGAGAAAAGATCTTATAGATTCTTCCAGAGCCACTTGTTTCTTGTGAGAAAAATTTACTGGCGTAAAAAGAAATCTTGGAGGAGGAAAGCTTTGAAACTCTATGCGATATCCCTCCTGTATCAGTTGTAGGACCAATGTGTCTGATATTAACTATTGCCAGTGGTCTAGAAAAAAAGAAAGTCTTCCTCCCACTGGCAGACTTCTGGCGTCAGAAATCCCACTTATGGGCAGAAGAGGAACCTCTAAACCTTCCTCTTGTGGATCTTTGGAATCTTCCCTGATTCCTAGCTGGCTGATTTCTCTCTTTCTTTTTTTCCATTTCATCAAACTTAGTGATTGCCGGCGAAAAAAAGATCCTCTCCACCTCAGCCTCTGCCTATCTTGAGGTAGGTTCTTACCCTTTTTCATTAGACATTTTTTCCATCAATGTGTCTAACTTAGAACCAAAAAGATGTCCCAGTTCATAGGGCATATTACATAGATTAGCTTTAGAGGTGGTGTCTGCCGACCATGGTTTGAGCCAAATCGCTCTGCTGGCTGCAGTTGATAATGCCATATTCTTTGAGGCTAATTTTAATGTCTCTATAGAGGAGTCACATAGAAATTCCGTAGCTGACTTCAGCATCTTCAGATGCCTTAGATTCAATATCTCCCTCTAACTGGGTTAACCAATTTCTAAAATGAAAAATTTAAACCACTGAAGATGCCACTAAAGGCTTGCATTGGGCTGATGCTGTTGAGTATACTCGTTTTAATTAATTTTCAGCCCTGTGATCCATCGGGTATTAGTCCCGACCCATCTTCTACAGGGATAGTCGTTAGAAAGACGAGCAACAGCCACGTCCACCGCCGGTGGAGTCTCCCAAGCTTCAGCTTCCTCATCAATAGGAAATAAAGCTTTAAATCTCGTATTAATTACTGGAGCTCTATCCGGATTTTTCCACTCAAACTGTATTAAAGGACCAGTAACATAAAAAAATTTTTTCAAAAAATTCGTTAGTACACATCAAAAAAAAACACCAACACAAATTACACTTTAAAATCACAAAGCCTTTATTAAGAAATAACTTACAGAAACTGCACTTCCTGTCCTGTTCAGAAAAGGCGAAAGGGCGACCATCGATCCTGCTGGGCTCGATTTCTCCTCCTGGCTACTCTACTGCATGTGAAGGAGCAACATGGATGCGATGCAGTAGCCCTCCTCCTCCTGCACTATAGCTCGTGTTGCTGGTGATGAGAAACGCCCGATGCTGCTGCTGCAGCTGAAATTGTTCTGCTGTTCCCTCCGCTTCGTCGCTTCCATCTAGTTGAGCAGGAGAATGGAGTGTGCGCGCTGCTCCGCTGCAGTCTTGTTCTGAAGCTGCAGCCCCCAGCGAGCCAGGAGAGAGAGAGGCTGTGCGGCTGTGAAATGCAGGCCGATGCCGATCATTCCGGTCAGGGGATCTGGCTGGGGGGAGCAGCGAGAAGGAAGCCGATGCCGATCATCCATCATTCCGGTCAGGGGATCTGGCTGGGGAGAGCAGCGAGGAGGAGGGAAGCCGATGCACGGGGAAGGAGAGAAGAGCCTGAGACATGTTGCTGCTGGACCCCGGGAGGAGGATGCCTGTCAGTGAATAGCCAGGGAGGAGAAATCGATTGATGCAGTATGGATGGTCGCCTTTTTCGCCATTTCTGAAGAGGACAGGAAGTGGATTTTCTGTAAGTTATTTCTTAATAAAGGCTTTGCTTTTTAAAAGTTTCATTTGTCTTGGTGTTTATTTTTCGTTGTGCACTAAAGAATTTTTTAACATTTTTTTTATGTTACTGGTCCTTTAAATCCTTTATAACCAGATGGAGTGGAAAGGATTTACAACTCTTTTGTCTCTCCCCTTTCTTCAAATCATCTTTTCCTTCATGTGCCTCAATTTCTCCTCTAACAGCTTTAACAAGCTTTGGAATAGTTTCAATCTGAAATATTGAGGTATCAACTTCCTCCTCTGACGAGGGGTATTACCTGGATCCCCCTGGGATTTTTCCTTATGAAGGGATTCTCTGAATTCCCTGAAGGTCTGCTGCAGAATATCCTTAAAGGGATACTGTCATGGGAAAATTTTTTTTTTTCAAAATGAATCAGTTAATAGTGCTGCTCCAGCAGAATTCTGCACTGAAATCCATTTCTCAATAGAGCAAACAGATTTTTTTATATTCAATTTTGAAATCTGACATGGGGCTAGACATTTTGTCAATTTCCCAGCTGCCCCAAGTCATGTGACTTGTGCTCTGATAAACTTCAATCACTCTTTACTGCTGTACTGCAAGTTGGAGTGATATCACCCCCCTCCCTTTTCCCCCCCAGCAGCCAAACAAAAGAACAATGGGAAGGTAACCAGATAGCAGCTCCCTAACACAAGATAACAACTGCCTGGTAGATCTAAGAACAACACTCAATAGTAAAAACCCATGTCCCACTGAGACACATTCAGTTACATTGAGAAGGAAAAACAGCAGCCTGCCAGAAAGCATTTCTCTCCTAAAGTGCAGGCACAAGTCACATGACTGGGGGCAGCTGGGAAATTGACAAAATGTCTAGCCCCATGTCAGATTTCAAAATTGAATATAAAAAAAATCTGTTTGCTCTTTTGGGAAATGGATTTCAGTGCAGAATTCTGCTGGAGTAGCACTATTAATTGACGCTTTTTGAAAAAAACATGTTTTCCAATGACAGGATCCCTTTAAATATCTGTACTGACGATTCCATAGGATTTGATAGGATTAGCCGAATCCTCCTTGGCTAAACAAGTTTCACATCTGCCTCTAGGATAATTATCCCGTTAAGGAGTTTCACACTCCCTGCAGACCAAATGCTTTGATTTGGAAGTCCTTTTTCCTCTGACCACATCCTTCATTGGACATCTATGGGAGAAATCAGGCATTGTAATAAAAGTAATTATGACAAAAACCAGAGGATCCAAAAGGAAGCCTACCTTATCAGTGTCGGACTGGGACACCAGGGGCCCACCAAAAAAACCTTAGACCAGGGGCCCACTCTCAGTACTGTTATTCTTTCTCTCCTCAATTAACCTCTATTCTACTAGTCTCTTTTCTTTATATACTATAATCTGTTATTCCATCTATGCAGCCTCTTTGTTCTCATAGAAATAGGGAATGGCCATGAAAAAGGCCAATTGGTTAGAAGCAAGAGGGCCCACTTTTTTTCACCTGGGCCCACAGGGAGTTTTCCTGGTATCCCGGGGGGCCAGTCCGACACTGTACTTTATAGGCTTCCACAGGCAACTGCAGCCCTCAGAACGTGTAGTTCACGTAGAACAAGGGCAGCACGGCTTATATTTTTAGCTTTTTTAAAACTCCCGGGTCGAAAACGCCAGTGAATTGACGCTGGCGTCATTACGTTGCGTGTCAGTGCGTCCTGCGTTCCACTGTGCATTTTCGCAAGCGCTACTTCGCAACCTGTCTGCCTGAGGGATTCCCCTCCGGAGTTGCCAACTAGGGATGTAGCGAACGGCGGAAAAAATGTTCGCGAACATATTCGCGAACTTGCGTCCAAAAATGCGAACGGTTCGCGAACGTCGCAAACCCCATAGACTTCAATGGGAAGGCGAATTTTAAAAGCTAGAAAAGACATTTCTGGCCAGAAAAATGATTTTAAAGTTGTTTAAAGGGTGCAACGACCTGGACAGTGGCATGCCAGAGGGGGATCAAGGGCAAAAATGTATCTGAAAAATACATTGTTGACACAGCGCTGCGTTTTGTGCTGTAAAGGGCAGAAATCACACTACGTCACTCAGGTGATGTTTCTGGACACGGAATGTGAAAAAGCTCACACAGCTAGGTGGCACTTGGTTAAAGACTGGGCAAACAATGCCTGCAAGGACAACGTATACAGTAGTGGATACGGAATATATTATTGCTGCTGTAAAAACATCACTCAGGTGATGTTTACGGACACGGAATTATTATTGTCATTTAGACAGAATGTGAAAAAGCTCACACAGCTACGTGGCACTTGCATACCTCCCAACTGTCCCTCTTTTGACCACTCAACCCCCTGTCCCTCTTTTGTACTGGAAAGTCCCTCTTTTCTCTGCACTGAACAGCCAGAAAAAAAACAGTTTCTAACTTAATTGGCTTTTGGCAGAGAGCTCAGAACAGCTAACAGGTGCAAATAAGATACTTTGTAACAATTTTGACTCTGGTTGGTGCTGGTAGTGGTGAACTACTAGGAGGAGCAGCACACAAGTCCCTCTTTTCTCTGCACTGAACAGCCAAAAAAAAACCAGTTTCTAACTTAATTAGCTTTTGGCAGAGAGCTCAGAACAGCTAACAGGTGCAAATAAGATACTTTGTAACAATTTTGACTCTGGTTGGTGCTGGTGGTGGTGAACTACTAGGAGGAGCAGCACACCAGTCCCTCTTTTCTCTGCACTGAACAGCCAGAAAAAAAACAGTTTCTAACTTAATTAGCTTTTGGCAGAGAGCTCAGAACAGCTAACAGGTGCAAATAAGGTACTTTGTAACAATTTTGACTCTGGTTGGTGCTGGTAGTGGTGAACTACTAGGAGGAGCAGCACACCAGTCCCTCTTTTCTCTGCACTGAACAGCCAGAAAAAAAAAACAGTTTCTAACTTAATTAGCTTTTGGCAGAGAGCTCAGAACAGCTAACAGGTGCAAATAAGATACTTTGTAACAATTTTGACTCTGGTTGGTGCTGGCGGTGGTGAACTACTAGGAGGAGCAGCACACCAGTCCCTCTTTTCTCTGCACTGAACAGCCAGAAAAAAAACAGTTTCTAACTTAATTAGCTTTTGGCAGAGAGCTCAGAACAGCTAACAGGTGCAAATAAGATACTTTGTAACAATTTTGACTCTGGTTGGTGCTGGTAGTGGTGAACTACTAGGAGGATCAGCACACCAGTCCCACTCCCCAACACAGCTAGACTAATAGCACTGGGCTCTTACAGTAGCAAAGTAAAAAAAACAAAAAAGAAAATAAAAGCAGTCCTTACAAGGACTATTGGGTTACAGGCAGCAGTCAGCAGATGAGAGATCAGCAGCAGGACAGCTGCCCACAGCAGCTACATACAGAGCACTGCAGTAGAAGGTAGATTACTAGCCAGCAAAGCTACCTAACCTAAAATGTCCATCAAATCCTTGCAGAGTTCTGTAAAGGGCAGAACACTACATTTCTAAACTTGTGTAATAAACTGCTTTAAAACGTCCGGCGTCTACATGCCAATCAAGTCGTGTAAAGGTTACAGCCTGTTCACACGCAAAGACAAAACGCGGCGCTTACTGCAACGCAAAAAAAACGCAAAGAGCTTTAATGAATGATACCGTCAAGTGAGCAAATAATAGTTTTTAATTACTAGTTGCTTGTCACCTCCAGGATGTTCGTCCTGTTGGTGGCAATATTTCTGTAGTGGTGTGTTTAGCAGTCACCGTGCTTGTGCGCACGTGCACGGTCAGGCAGAGGTAATTCAATGTACAGTGAAGTGAACCAAAAAACACTGATTCTGCAGTGTGGGCCCAGTTTTGGTCTACTTTATTGATCACCTGCGGTGACCATAAAAGATGCGATTTTGCCACTGTTGCAGAACCCTGAAAAATTAGGCATGTGTACTTTCCTGAAAAATTATGTTTTTTTTGTCGCAGCCACTGAAGCACAGAGGCCAGAAAAAATATACCATATAAATTCTGAAAATATTAATTTTTTTTTGTCGCAGCCACTGAAGCACAGAGGCCAGAAAAAATATGCCATATAAATGCTGAAAATATTAATTTTTTTTTTCGCAGCCACTGAAGCACAGAGGCCAGAAAAAATATGCCATTTAAATGCTAAAAATATAAAAAAAAATTGTCGCAGCCACTGAAGCACAGAGGCCAGAAAAAATATGCCATATAAATGCTGAAAATATATATTTTTTTGGTTGCAGCCACTGAAGCACAGAGGCCAGAAAAACTCAGGATTTACCTGTCCAAAAAGTTTTGCTTAAAATGAAACCGGTAGGGTTTGCACCCTAGTTTGTAACGGTGGCGGAGGGAGGAGGACACTAAAGGACAGCTGTGTGTGGAGTCATGCGGCGTGCAGAGAAGGACAGCTGCATGGGGAGTCAGAACAAGTCTTCCGGCGTGCAGTAACCCTCCGAGATCCATGCCTCATTCATTTTAATAAAGGTCAGGTAATCCACACTTTTGTGACCTAGGCGAGTTCTCTTCTCAGTTACAATCCCTCCTGCTGCACTGAAGGTCCTTTCTGAGAGGACACTTGAGGCGGGTCAAGACAAGAGGTTCATGGCAAATTGTGACAGCTCTGGCCACAGATCAAGCCTGTGCACCCAGTAGTCCAGGGGTTCATCGCTCCTCAGAGTGTCGATATCTGCAGTTAATGCCAGGTAGTCCGCTACCTGCCGGTCGAGGCGTTCTCTGAGGGTGGATCCAGAAGGGTTCTGGCGCTGCCTTGGACTGAAAGACCTTTGCATGTCTGACGTTACAGAGTGGCCAAAGTGCATTGTCCTTGCAGGTGCGCTCGTGGCAGGATTACTGGCACCTCTGCCCCTGGAATGTTGATGAGTTCCTGAAGTGACATCACCCTTAAAAGCATTGTACAACATGTTTTGCAGGCTGGTTTGTAAATGCAGCATCCTTTCGGACTTGTGGTACGTTGGTAACATTTCTGCCACTTTATGCTTGTACCGAGGGTCTAGTAGCGTTGCGACCCAGTACAGGTCCTTCTCCTTAAGCCTCTTGATACGGGGGTCCTTCAACAGGCATGACAGCATGAAAGACCCCATTCTCACAAGGTTGGATGCAGAGGTATCCATCTCCGCTTCCTCGTTATCAAGGACTACATCATCCACGGTCTCCTCCCCCCAGCCACGTACAAGACCAGGGGTCCCCAAAAGGTCACCACAAGCCCCCTGGGAAGCCTGCTCCTGTTGGTCCTCCTCCTCCACAAAGCCACCTTCCTCCTCTGACTCCACTTCTGACACCTCTCCCTGCGTTGCAGCAGATGCCTGGGCTTGTTCTGGTGATTCCTACCAGAAATCGTGCGCTTCCTGCTCCTCGTCACGCTGGTCTAACCCTCATCTGTCACTCGTCGCACGGCACGCTCCAGGAAGAAAGCAAAGGGTATTAGGTCGCTGATGGTGCCTTCGGTGCGACTGACCATGTTTGTAACCTCTTCAAAAGGGCGCATGAGCCTGCAGGCATCGCGCATAAGCACCCAGTAACGGGGGAAAAAAATTCCCAGCTCTGCAGATCCAGTCCTACCACCCAGTTCAAACAGGTATTCATTGACGGCTCTTTGTTGTTGCAGCAGACGTTCAAACATGAGGAGCGTTGAATTCCAGCGAGTCTGGCTGTCGCAAATTAAATGCCTGACTGGCATGTTGTACCGCTGCTGAATGTCAGCAAGGCGTGCCATGGCTGTGTAGGAACGTCTGAAATGGGCCGACACCTTCCTGGACTGCCTGAGAATGTCCTGGAATCCTGGGTACTTCGAGACAAAACGTTGGACTATTAAATTCAGAACATGTGCCATGCAGGGCACATGTGTTAAATTGCCCAGTCTCAGTGCTGCCAACAGATTGCTTCCGTTGTCACACACCACTTTTCCGATCTTCAGTTGGTGTGGGGTCAGCCACCGATCGGCCTGTGACTGCAGAGATGACAGGAGTACAGATCCGGTATGGTTTCTGCTTTCCAGGCACGTCATCCCCAAGACAGCATGACAACGGCGTACCTGGCACGTCGAATAGCCTAGGGGGAGCTGGGGGTGCACAGGTGTGGAGGAGGAGGACCCAGCAGCAGAGGAGGAGGAAGCAGAGGAAGAAGACGATGTAGAGAGCGAAGGAGGAGTAGAGGTGGTGGCAGAACCGCGTGCAATCCGTGGCGGTGACACCAACTCCACTGTTGTTGTTGAGCCACGCATTCCCTGCTTCCCAGCCATAACCAAGTTCACCCAGTGGGCAGTGTAGGTGACATACCTGCCCTGACCATGCTTGGAGGACCATGCGTCAGTAGTCATATGGACCTTTGCCCCAACACTAAGTGACAGAGATGCGGTGACTTGGCTCTGCACATGGTGGTACAGGTGTGGTATTCCCTTCTTGGAAAAAAAATTGCGGCTGGGTACCTTCCACTGCGGTGTCCCAATTGCTACAAATTTGTGGAAGGCCTCAGAGTCCACCAGCTGGTATGGTAAAAGCTGGCGGGCTAAGAGTGCAGACAAGCCAGCTGTCAGACGCCGGGCAAGGGGGTGACTCGCAGACATTAGCTTCTTACGCTCAAACATGGCCCTCACAGAAACTTGGCTGGGGGCAGATGACTGGGAACTGGTGGTCAAGGTGGAAGGCGGAATGGAGGGTGGTTCAGACGGGTCAAGGACAGCAGAGGTAGAGCAGTAAGATGCTGGACCAGAAGGAGGGTGGCTTTTAGTTTGTCTGCTGCCTTTGAGGTGTTGCTCCCATAGTGATTTGTGCTTGCCGTTCATGTGCCTTCGCATAGAAGTTGTACCTATGTGGGTGTTGGGCTTCCCAAGACTCAGTTTCTGACTGCACTCATTGCAAATTACAACGCTTTTGTCAGAGGCACACACATTAAAAAAATCCCACACTGCTGACCTTTTTGAAGCTGGCAATCTGGCGGTAACAGTAGAAGTTGGCGGCAATGGCGGGTGCGTTGGCCGGCTGACCACAGGTGCCGATACATGTTGTTGCCCTACTGTTCCCTGCGAGCTGTCCTCCCTGCTTCTTCTAAGTCTTATTCTCCTCCTGCCTCTCTGACTCTCCGTCTCTCCATCTGAACTATCCTCCTCTTGCTCTCTTCTACTGGGCACCCACAAAACATCAATCTCCTCATCATCATTCTCCTCAGATGCATCAATTTCTTCTAACAGCTCACAGAAGGAAGCAGCAGCGGGGACCTCCTCATCACTCATTATGTCCATCTCTGTTGTGTTGTCTGCCAGAATTATATCTGGTGTAACGTCCTCATCTCCTTCATCTTCTTCTGCCAATAATGGTTGGGCATCACTCAGTTCAAGAAACTCATGTGTAAATAACTCCTCTGACTCCAGTGAAGAAGGGGCGCCGGTGGTGGAGGAAGTGTTACGTGGGGTGCCCATAGCAGAGGAGGATGAGGATGTTGTGGCAAAGTTAGAAACGGTAGAGGATGGGGTGTGCTGTGTAAGCCAGTCAACTACCTCTTCAGCATTTTGGGAGTTCAGGGTAATTGCCTTTGTAAAACTGGGCAATTTCCTAGGGCCACAGGATAGCATAGCAGCACGGCCCCTAGTGCCTCTGCGTGGCGGCCTGCCTTTGCCTGGCATTTTTTTTTAAAACAACAACAACAACTCAGGTGATGTTTCTGGAGACTGTATTATTATTGATATTTAGACAGAATGTGAAAAAGCTCACACAGCTAGGTGGCAGTTGTTTGAAGAACACACTGGGCAAACAATGCCTGCAAGGTCAACGTATACACTACAGCAGTGGATACGGAATATATTATTGCTGCTTGAAAAACGTCACTCAGGTGGTGTTTCTGGAGACGGTATTATTATTTTTTATTTAGACAGAATGTGAAAAAGCTCACACAGCTAGGTGGCAGTTGTTTGAAGAACACACTGGGCAAACAATGCCTGCAAGGTCAACGTATACACTACAGCAGTGGATACGGAATATATTATTGCTGCTTGGAAAACGTCACTCAGGTGGTGTTTCTGGAGACGGTATTATTATTGATATTTAGACAGAATGTGAAAAAGCTCACACAGCTAGGTGGCAGTTGTTTGAAGAACACACTGGGCAAACAATGCCTGCAAGGTCAACGTATACACTACAGCAGTGGATACGGAATATATTATTGCTGCTTGAAAAACGTCACTCAGGTGGTGTTTCTGGAGACGGTATTATTATTGATATTTAGACAGAATGTGAAAAAGCTCACACAGCTAGGTGGCAGTTGTTTGAAGAACACACTGGGCAAACAATGCCTGCAAGGTCAACGTATACACTACAGCAGTGGATACGGAATATATTATTGCTGCTTGAAAAACGTCACTCAGGTGGTGTTTCTGGAGACGGTATTATTATTGATATTTAGACAGAATGTGAAAAAGCTCACACAGCTAGGTGGCAGTTGTTTGAAGAACACACTGGGCAAACAATGCCTGCAAGTGCACTACTATTGGTGCACTACTATGAAGAACAGCAAACAGCACTGGACACGTTAAAGAACAGTAAGATAAGTAAAATAAAAAAAAATATATATATATTAAAAAAAATTACTCTGGTTGGTGCTGAACTACTAGGAGCAGCACACCAGTCCCACTCCCCAACACAGCTAGACTAATAGCACTGGGCTCTTATAGTAGCAAAGTAAAAAAACAAAAAATAAAATAAAAGCAGTCCTTACAAGGACTATTGGGTTATTACAGCAGTCAGCAGATGAGAACAGAAGCAGTGCCCACAGCAGCTACATACAGAGCACTGCAGTAGAAGGTAGATTACTAGCAAAGCTAACTAACCTAAACTCACTGTCCCTCAAATCCCTGCAGAGTTCTGTCCCTACAATACAGAGCAGTATCAAGTAGATTACTAGCCAGCAAAGTTACTATCAACTGTCCCTCAAATCACTAAACAGCTCTCTCCCTACACTAGCTCTTCCAAGCACACACAGGCAGAATGAAAAAATGCTGCAGGGCTTCAGTTTATATATGGAAGGGGAGTGGTCCAGGGGGTGTGGGGGTGGTCCAGGAGGGAGAGCTTCCTGATTGGCTGCCATGTATCTGCTGGTCTGGGGTGAGAGGTCAAAAATAAGCGCCAGCTAAGGCGAACCCAAATCGGATTAGTTCGCGGGCGAACAGTCCGCGACATCCCTATTGCCAACCAGATGACTCTCCAAATGGCCATCGGGATCTACTTGTCCCGGAATATTCGGGATGCCGACTGCACCCAAAAAGAAAATGCTCTGCCTTCCTACCAGGTAGGACAGAAAAAACACAATGGAGGGGGTTTGGGGGAGTGAACTTATGGGATTCTTGCTGTTTTTTAAATGGCTCTTGTGTGTCCTATCAGAATAAGGAAGGGTATTTAACCCATATGTGCTGCTGTTTAGGACATAAAGGAATTATGAATTCCCAGACCGAAGGAAACAAGAAACAAATAAGTTATACAGTGTAATTAAAGTTCATTTTGCTTGACTAAGATAATATAGGATTTGGAATCATTTATTTGGGTGACGGGTCTCTTTGAAGGTTGAACTTGATGGATGTGTGTCTTTTTTCAACCTAACTTACTATGTTACTTACTATTTTACTTTATTATCCATCAGTGGGTCCCTGGCTAGGGGAGCACAGCAGCAGTTTTTGATGGTGGTATTGGCAAGCTGGTGGTATTTGTAGGGTATTCTCAGAGAGAGGCAGGGGATCTGGTGCCAAAGTTTGGTAGCCAATTTAATTCTGCTACTGTGGGTGATTATTAAGGGCTGGCATTTGGAGATGGGGTTTGAAGTGATACAATAGGGAGGGTGCATAACAAATTGGTGCCATCAGAAGCTCCCCTAGTCTATAGCCTCAGTGTGATCAGGGGCCCATCTAGTTTTTTCAATTATTATTTCTATTTTATCTTTGATATTTATTTGTATTTGCGCTGCTGGGTCTGGCTGGCCTGACATAGAGAGCTTGGGTGCAGGTGTGCCTGGATTTGCATGCATCCGGCCTGTGGATTTAGTCTAGGGGTCCCACATCCCCCCCAGTGATTCTCCCTTACTTGTCCAGATAATCCGAGCAGAACTGATTGGTGGTCGGTTACTGGTAGCTCCTAGATGGCAGGCAGTGCAGGAATGCTTGTAGCAGCAGAACTACACCTACATGCTCCATTTTCCACCAAAACCCCAGGAACATGACCTGGTTTGTGAGGATATATTGAACTTTTCAGGTAATGTTTGGCCTCACTGGGCAGCTGATATTTATGGGCCCACAAGTAGTTACAGGCTCCACTTCACCTAGACAGGGCTCCATGAAGGGATGAAGGATAAAACCACTGTTCTGCTCAGCGGGGGTGGATTTTGTTATGGCAAATTATGCCTATAAATGCATATCAGAAGAAATGTCAGATCAGAAGAAAGCAGATCATTTTCTCTCCCAGTGTAGCTATGCCAGTGAAGAAACCAGCTGCCATGGCATGGCTAATGATCGCACACGTTATGCATCTGCTTATCTCTGTATATAGATGGATGCACTCCCAATCTGCTCCTTCCTGTATTTACATTGACAGGCACAGAATTTGCCTGTGTGCAGATTTCAGACAGGCCCAGATTTGTGGTGAGGCCACAAAGGCCCAGCCCTAGGGTGGCAAAATATTAGGGGCGGCATGCTGCCCAGCTGCTCTCATGCATCCTAAATCTCTCTTGCCCAAATCTCCTGGAAGACGAGAAGTCTTGCCCCTACAGGAGGTAGGGCCGAGTGACCATCATTGTGGCTTAGGTTGTTGCTTGGGGGATCTAGAAGTTTTATCCTTGGTAGATCTGAAGAAGTTACTTTGTCCAGACCGCCAAGAGGCAGGTCTAAATTCTCTTCCAGGGCGATAGGCTCTGGAATCATCTCGTCTTTTGAAGAAAGAGTCAGATTGCTTTTTGGAAGGGTCACGGAAAAAACGTTTTGTTTGTGGAAGAAAAGTACTCTTCCCTCCTGTTGATTTAGATATAAGATCATCCAAATTCTTCCCGAACAGCCTCTTGCCTTTGAAGGGCATCTTGCATAAAGTGTTCTTGGTAGCTGTGTCCGCAAACCATGACCTGACCCAAAGAGCCCTGCGGGCTGCTACCCCAATTGCCGTGGCATGTGCTGATAGGCGGGTCAGGTCCAAGGCAGCTTCAAGGCAGAAGTTCGCTGCAAGTCTAAGATCTTCTAGAGCCTCCAGAATTTTATCTCTTGGAGTCTTTTTTTGACTCTTACTTCCAGATTTTCTGCCCACATGGATAGAGATTTAGTAACTGAAATTAAGGCAACTGCAGGTTTACATGCTGCTCCTGAAGACTTGTAGCTCTTTTTAAGCTCAGATTCAATCCGGCGATCCATGGGACGCTTAAGGGCTGACACATCATCAATTGGTAATGCAGTCTTTTTTGACAGCCTGGCAACAGGTGCATCCACAGAGGGAGGAGTATCCCAAATTTCCAGCATCTCATCAGTAAAAATATATAATTTTTCAATTTTTCTTTCCACACGAGCTCTCTTGGAAACTTTATTCCACTCCAGTTGTATTAAATCCTTTACTCCCTTATGGATAGGAAACACAGGTTTCTTCTTTTTAGAGAAGAGAAGTAGAAGGCTGCTCAGGTTCTTCAACGCACAAAGTATGCCTAATAGCTTTGATAAGGGGATTTAAATGTTTTTGGTCAAAAACAGAGGATAACTCATCCTCATCCTCTTCTTGAGAAGAAGCCTCTTCATCTGAAGAAAATTCCTGTACAGGAACATTGGTTAGAGCAGTTTGAGAATTAGGCAGTACTGTCTCTTTAAGGGTCTGAGAAACTGCATCCTTAATCCAACTAAGCAGCAAATGTTGATCAGGCATCTGTGAAGCCGATCTAGAAGGAACAGCTAGAGATTCCAGTGGTTGTGGGTCACTGTTAGTGGGAATTTCTACTTCTCTAGATATAAAGTCAGAAAAACAGTCTCCACAGACTCTTTTATCTCTCATGGCAGGCTCATGGCAGGCTTTACAGCGTCTCTCAGAATCATGTCTGTCTCTTTTCTTACTGGGCTCTTCAGAATGGGCAGAACCACTAAGAGAAAGAGAGCAGAGTACTGAATAAGAGGAGTTATTTTCCCAGTGAGGAATAAAAAATAAAATAACAAACAAAACACTCACTTAGTATAATTGGAAGCGGTTCTCTTAGAGGCAGTGGCATCCATAGTGACCAACACTAGGAACAGCACAGTGCGAAAAAATGACATCATCGCGCATACAGAAGTAATTAGCGCAACCGGAGCTGTGGAATACAGCAACAAAAAACCCCAGCCGCAGAGGGGTCCCTGCCCAAGCAACGCAGTTGCCATAACGGGCTAGGGCTACCGGCAGAGAGAACTCCTCCAGAAAAACTGTGCCTGGTAATCCGATCCCAAAAGAGATTCGAGAGAGTGTTAACAAAAAGTATATGGGGAAAGAAAAAGCCTCTTCCCCCAACGCTCTGCCCAGGTAGGACAGAAGGAAAAAGACTGATTGGGGCCCGGGACGGGCTTTATAGATGTTAATTAATTAAATATCCTTCTGTCCAGGTTAAGGGTCATGGAAATAACCCATTCGTGTTTTCTCATGTTGACGGAGGATGGCCAGGAAAGGCATTTTCTAATTAGGGGGTGGCAAAAGTTAAGCACCCCCAAGTGATTTTATATACTTACCTAACACCCCGGGCTGGTTCTCCTATCAGCAGAAAACTACACCTGTCCTCAAGTTCTTCCAGCGAGCACCACGGAGCGATCGTCTTTCGGCTTCTGCTTTCTTTTCTCGGCTGCAGAAAACTACACCTGTCCTCGAGTTCTTCCAGTGAGCACCACGGAGCGATCGTCTTACGGCTTCTGCTTTCTTTTCTCGCCTGCACACATGCAGTAGAACAAAAACTTTAACAAAACCCCCCCTCCAGCTATTTTGTTCTACTGCGCATACACCTGCCCTGGGAAATTTGAAGAGAGAAGATGTCGAAAGCCGCTCGCTTGAATAAACCCTGTGATATCGTAGAAATAAATCTTTCATCTTAATGGACAATCGATCCGGAAACCTTGATGTATCGTGTGGTGATGTTGCGCAATCCCCCGGAAATAACGTCACAGCAGTCGTTCTCAGCTGGGGTCCAGTATTCTGCCTCCCTCTACAATGGCCAGTGGTTTATTATACACCAAGACAAAAGGTGGTCTTACAATATATCCAATCAATGAGCATGTTATGCTATGAATCAATTGGTGGAAACAGCACACAGACACATGTCCATAGAAGAGGGGGGGGGAAGGTAGACTTCCCTAGGCAAACAAAAGACACCAGGACAAAAGGCACTTCCCCTGGTAATATACATACATACAGACACAGTGATCTTAGCATGGCTTGTACTGATCTTGTAAAAGTTCACCTTTGTTCAGTGGTCTGTATTCCTCAATCCCAACCGGCGCCACACCCGGCATGCTGCAGTCATGCCTGATGAACACAAATCGGATGGGAATCGGAATGATCGGGTCGGTCGTAAAGACGCTTATCCAGCATCGGTGGCGGCCATATGGCGATGAAAATGAAAAATTTCCACGTCAGTCCCTCCTTTTTCGCCATATGTCATCACAGCAACGGCTTCCTAACACTACAATCACTCCAACCAAAGCTTCAAAAGGGTACAGAAAGAAAAGGGAACATGCTACACTACAAATGCACTAACAAGAAGAACCGGCCTAATATTCTTGATCTTCTTTATATCTTGATCATGAGGTCCAGACTGGCCTTCAGGGAGGTGATGTCATCAAACAAGGTTTCTGGTTATGTCTTCTTTCAGAAGAACAGCCCAAAAAAAAAAAAAAGTCTCCAAGAAGGGAAGAAGTCGGTTCTTTTAGGGACACTCCATAATTTGTGTTAAAAAGGTGGTGGTTCTTCCTGTGCTGATCTTCCTGAGGTAAAGGGTTGCGGATGCTTCAGGCGATGGCTCTTTATGGAATCATCACATGGTCCTCTGCACGGCTCTTTGCAACTTGGTTCACCAAACAACAGGTCATTCTCGCCGTCACATAGAGGAGGAAAAGAAAGCAGGGCAGCATCAGGACATACACTCCAACTTCTTTAAGCCATGATCCAATAGAAAACAACATATCACTGAAGCCCCCTAAATCTTTAAAGGGGTTCCAACCCTCCTCTGCAATAGCGCGTGCTTGTCCCTGTAATGCTTTCACCTTGTCAAGATGGGCCTGAACCTTGTCCCAGTATCTTTCACCCAGGTACAGCAAACCCCCCCTTGATGCTAAAAGATAGTCGAGAGTCATTTTCTCCTGAAGCATAAGGGTTTTCAGCTGTTGTTGTTCAGAAGAAATTTCTCTCATGGCTTCGACTGTCTCATTAAACATCTTGTCCATTATGATGGGAAAATTGTTTAGCCGCTTCATAAGTCCTATACCCCATCCGGTCCATGCCGGAAACCATGCCCATGCACGGTCCCATGCAGAGAACAGCTCTCTCCTGGTCCTTCTTCCCACACTCACCCTCCTCTGCACCATCAGGTCCTTGTGACTGTTGGCAATGTAGGAGGCAGGGACTAACCTGACTAAGGAGCATGACCCTCTAGTATTCAGGGGAACGACTCTATAGGCAGGCCGCACAAAAAGTAATAGGGCCCAGTTAATGAGACACAAAGGTCATTGGGGTTACGGTTATTGCGCAACAACTGGATGGATAATGGGATTGCTGCACCCTCCTGAATGTCACACCCTCCCCCCCAGCAGACATAATCATGTCTGGTGGTTAGGTTGTTACCGTCAGGGACTCTATGGTCGATCTGGATGGTTATCCCAGATGGGCATTCGGTCCTCCCCAGGGACTTGGCTCCAAAACCAGAGCTGATATTAAAACAAATCCCGGGCTGGCCTAATTGACCGGATACCCACACGGGTCTGCTAAGTTTAGTACAAGCCTCGGGGCTGACATCAAGACCATAGGTGACATTACCATCTAAGAATGTTTGATTAAATTCTATGGACAGATGGCGTTCTGCTGATCTACCTGAAGGACTAAATTTTCTCATGCCCACCCTGATGTCATAAAGGGCATGTACTGCCGCCATCGCCAGGATGCTCTGGCTCGGAGGAGGTTTGGAGCACACCCAGCAGTTGGACCTATTTGCCGTCTTTGCTAATTGTAAATGCATCTTGAACAGTAAATTCGGATGTGACTCCTCATAACAGTATCAAAAATACATTAAACAACAAGTGTATATAGAAACAATGCACCTGATCATTGCACTTGATAGTCCAGCAGCTTCTTGCAGTGGCTGGCGAGGATCCACCCGTCACGTTCCTCGACCTTAAGGGAGGTGAATGTTGTACTGCTTCTGTCTCGGGTTCCATGAGTTCAAGACATTTGTGATTGTCTGTTGGTTCTGTCATGGTTGGGTTAGAGTCAGTCACAATCCCTTCGTCCCCCCCTCTTCTTCCGAGTCAGAATGGGTCGGGAGAAGAGATGCGGGATTGAGGATTGTACATCGTCTCAGTGTGAGGTTAGTAGGGGTAAGGAGAGTCACTTCAGATTTGGTCAGACGTGCTGCTGAAAGATGTTTGGTCTGGACCTGGTTGATAATCTATTTTACAGAGTGTGGGGTGAGAAGGGTTAGAGGGGAATCTAAAACTATGTCACCAACTTTCTGTAATAACACAGCACAGGCGGCTGTAGCTCGGACACACCCAGGTGAACCTTTGATGACTGGATCCAATTCAGTGGAAATGTACATGATGGGTCTATACCTGGATCCATGTAATTGGGTCAGTACCCCAGTGGCATGCCCTTTGCTTTCGTGACAAAAGAGATAAAAGGGTAGGTCATAGCTGGGAAGACCTAGTGCCGGGGCCCTGGAGAGTTCCTGGATCAGATCCTGGAGGGTTGACCAGTGTTCGTCAGTTAATTTAAATGGTGTCTCATAGGGTAAAGTATAGAGAGGACCCATTTTGAATGAAATATTAGGGATCCAATCTCTGCTGTAATTGATCAGACCTAGAAGGGCTCTCAACTGTCGGGCATTATGAGGTCGGGTGAAGTCTTTGAGAGTCTGTATCCGTTGTGTTGTCAGGTGTCGGGTCCCTTTTGAGATACAGTGGCCTAGAAAAATAACCTTCTCCTAACAAAACTGCAATTTTTCCTTGCTAGCCTTATTCCCAGTGGATGCCAGATGGTTCAGTAGCGAGATAGTGTGTCTGTAGCATTAATCCTTGTCCGGGCAACAAACTAATAGATCGTCCACATATTGTAACAGTGCGACCTCCGGATCCTCTGGCACCCACTGGTCTAATACCACCTTTAGCTTGCAACTTTATTCCGATGGACTAGTCATGGACCCCTGTGGTAACCGGGTCCACGTCAGCTGTCTATCCTGGAATGAAAAAGCAAAGAGGTATTGACACTGTGGATCTAGTGGAACAGAAAAGAAGGCATTAGACTAGTCGATAACATTAAAGTATGAAGCTTTAGGAGGGATGGACGCAAGTAATGTGTGAGGATTAGGCACTAACGGGGCATCACTGACTACGATTTTGTTAGTGGCTCTGAGATCATGGACCAGTCGGTAAGTGACTTCCTGACCCTTGGCTGATTTTTTTTGCTACTGGAAATAAAGGTGTATTACAGGGTGATTGTGTTGGGGTTAAGACCCCGATTTGGAGATATCTATCAATCTGGATCTTGAGACTGTCCATCTGCGCTATACTCAGAGGATACTGTGGCAATTTTGGTAGCATGTAACCGGGGGCAATCCGTATAGTGGCTGGAGGTACTAGCAGCAAGCCGACATCATATTTGTCAACTGCCCAAACCTTTGGGTCTACCTCAGCTAGTACATCCAGGGACAAATGTGTACCAGGTTCTCCAGTATACGGGACTGCCACCACTGCACATAGCAACTCGTCTGTGAGTACACTAGTTACCACAACACCCTCTGGGGTATATGTGATGTTGGCCTGAATCTCCGACAGAATGTCTGCTCCCAATAGGTTGATAGGGACATCATCTGAAACTAATAGAGATCTGACTGCTTCGGTGTGTTGACCTAACCTGCAGTACAATGGTTTCATCTCCCTAAGAGTCACGGGATGACCTGTAAGCCCAGCGCCGATTCTGGGGCTGCTGCCGCCTGAGGCAGCAGCCCAGATGCCGCCCCCCTCCTCTCCCGCTCCGCGCTTAAAAATTAGCGTCGGAGCGGGTTTCAGGGGGCTGTATCGCTAGTGCATTGAGCGCTGGAGCGCTCTTTGCACTAGCGGAGCCGAATTTCCGGGTTAAAACCCGGAAGTTCGGCTCTTAAAGTTACAAGAGGCGGCTTTTTGCCGCCCCTTGTAACTGGCCGCTCGCTGCCGCCTGAGGCAAGGGTTTCACCTTGCCTCATGGCATAAGCGGCCCTGTGTAAGCCCAATGGTGGGGGTTGTGTTGCCAGAAAGTGGAATCCTGCCTTTTAGATCTTGTGTTTTTAGAACAGTCCTGGCTGCGCCGGTGTCAATGAGGCAGAACAGAGGATATGGCAATTCCTCAAGAAATAGATTGACATGGGCCGACACCGGTTTGCCTTTCCCCTAGTGGACGAAGCTATGGGACTGTGTAGCAGCTCTGATGGTTTTAACCGTTTCAGGGTCTGGTATGAAATGGTAGGTTCCCAGGGGGCCCTCCGTATTACGGTAAGATTTCCCCGGGTTTGAGTTATGTGCAGGAGGCCGGTCAGGAACAACTTTATAAGGACTAGGAGAATTTTGTTCTTTCTTGTCCTCATTTTCTGGACAGTGGAGCGCTAAATGTCCTTTTTGATCGCAATTAAAACAAGTTATATTAGTACGTTTGTGAGTTTCTTTTTCCTAGGATAGGGATGGTGGTCCTGGACTATTAGCTCAAGAGCTGCCATGATTTTGGCAGACTTGGCCTCTTTCCTGGCATGCAGGTCCAGTTCTATGGCCTGGATTGTTGCCATAAGGGAGTGGAAACTCATAGAATGGGCCGGAACTTTTCCCAGATCCAGACCTCAAACGTCCCTTCCTTAGGGATGGACCATTCTAAACCTGAAGACCATTTGTGCCAATCTTTGAGGGGCTTAACAGTCCCTCCTCCATATGTGGATTTCATGTGCTGCTGAGCCGTCTTGAACTTAGAAGTGGTACCCTTCTGTTCCCTAGATTTCCCTACACCAATACTCAAGTCTCGAGCTTTTTCCAAGTAGATGCGTCCACCTAGAGTGTCTACGTCCACCGCGCAGACCACCGTCGATCCTTACCTGTTCGTCCTCTGAATAGCTCTAGGGCTTCAAATACGAACCACGGACATTATCCACCGTAGCCCACTCAGAGAGAAGGATCAGCGGCCGAGGGATCCGGACAGGTACGAACCACGGACACCTTCCTTATCCCTCATGCTAAATTGGCTCAAAACAGCGCCCTGACTGCAGGATAAGAGTCCCCAATGCCTGGAGTGTTGACAGCAAGTGAGAGGGAGCGACAGGAAATGAGAACAAGGGAGATATAGTTGAACCTTCCTAGGGATTCCAGTACGAACCACGGACACCTGGTCACCCCAGTCAGGCCAATAGGTTTTGAGAGAAAGTGGCTAGAAAAACAGATAGAAACAGAGAAACCCCTCCCCAGTTCACCTCCCCAAGTTCCGTCCCCCAAGCTTCCGGTACGAACCGCGGACACCTGGTCACTCAGTGACGAAAAGTCAAGAAAGCAAACAAGAAAGGGAACAGTCCTCAATTATTTCCCCACGAACTCCACCCCTGGGCTTTGGTACGAACCACTGACACCTTCCACCCTTAGATGGACCTCAGGGGGGAAGAGAAAAGAGAACAAAGCTCACGCGACAATTGATGAACCCGAGTAGGCTTGGCCCACTTTTTCTCCTCACAAAAAGCTAACCAGTTCACTGTTTTTCGCCCTATACAGCCCGACGTCGCAGCACAGCCCTTATGGTCGTAACTAACAGGAATTTCCTTCCTAACAGCAACTTTCATAAGCAGACAGCAGCTATCTTACACTACCAGACTTCCAATGACGGAAAAGATGTCTTCCAACCGAACCTACAGAGAATGTGTTGGTTTGAGAACAGATTAAAACAGAAAAGAGGGCTAGCCAAAAGCAAGGTAAAGAGTTAGTGTGGTAGTTATAGACACAGAGAGAGAGTGGGTAAGCAAAAGTGTTTTAAAAGAGAGAAATGGAGAAAAGTGAGAGAGATGGGGAGAATAAAGGACAGAAGGAAGGATAAAGAGAGGAAAATAAAGAGAGAAAGAGCAGGAAAACAAGGAGTATAAAAAGAGAAACAGCTAGTTAACAAATAGCCTTATGTTGTAAACCATGCAACACTCTTCCTTCACTCACACAAAAGGACAATTACAATTACAACACCATGTGATGGTCTCTTCCTTAGGAAAACCCCCTATCCCGGAGGAAGTAGGAGTCAATAGACTGCAGGGAACAGCAGAGAGGTATAACAGAAATGTAAAAAATGTTCCAAAAAGTTCAAAGAGAACTTTGCTGTTATGAAATGTAAAGATGAAAATCTATTATATACAATAGAACAACTGTTAAGTTTATATGCAGGGAATGTGTCTCCCACCAATAGCCCAATATAACGTTTCAAAAACAAAGACAAAATGGCCGCTGGCACATTTGCTTAAAGACAAAGACAAAAATGGGGTAGGCTCCCTCTGTTCAGCGCTCAGCAAGGGCTAGAAACTTGGTTTGTAATTCAGATTGGTCGGATTGTTACCCAACCTCCAATATTGAAACTTGTAATAATAAAAGCAATACAATCCTCCCAAACAAAAGATTTTCTCAAGGATGAAACCTATAGAGTCGCAATTTTAAAACAAACACCACTTAGTAGACAGACAGAAAACAAACACAAATGAAAAAACAATGATTCTAAATCCCCTCTAGATACTGTTGGCCATATCTGCCTGCTACAAGATTATCCTACAACCACCCGGCATACACGGAAACTCCCTCCACTGGTCTGAATCACTCACAGATCCTCCAGCAGGGTGCAATAACAGTCCCTTATGGTTAAAAAATAAATAAATGAATAAAACCCCACAGCAGTTATGCAGATATGCCCCAACCAGTACCTGGGCAGTTAATACTGAAAAACACCACACATACACCCAAAAGGTTCTTTTGGTAGATTTTTACCTGATTCCAGCAGCCTAGCGGCCACAAATCAATTTGCAGACAGCAAAAATATCTCAAATATGAGAGCATCAAAACAAAAAGGTCTTACCTCAATGCCGGCCTTTTTGCTGGCCGAAAAAGATATGGCCCCTTTTAATTCTGCTGAAATTAAGGGAAAAATTGAACCACCTGCATTAGGCTCGCCATCTGATATCGTAGAAATAAATGATCTTTTGTCTTAATGGACAATCCGGAAACCTTGATGTATCGTGTGGTGATGTTGCGCAATCCCCCGGAAATAACGTCACAGCAGTCGTTCTCAGCTGGGGTCCAGTATTCTGCCTCCCTCTACAATGGCCAGTGGTTTATTATACACCAAGACAAAAGGTGGTCTTACAATATATCCAATCAATGAGCATGTTATGCTATGAATCAATTGGTGGAACCAGCACACAGACACATGTCCATAGAAGAGGGGGGGGGAAAGGTAGACTTCCCTAGGCAAACAAAAGACACCAGGACAAAAGGCACTTCCCCCGGTAATATACATACACACAGACACAGTGATCTTAGCATGGCTTGTACTGATCTTGTAAAAGTTCACCTTTGTTCAGTGGTCTGTATTCCTCAATCCCAACCGGCGCCACACCCGGCATGCTGCAGTCATGCCTGATGAACACAAATCGGATGGGAATCGGAATGACCGGGCGACGGTCAAAGGTGCAAAGGTCGGTCGTAAAGACGCTTATCCCGCATCGGTGGCGGCCATATGGCGAAATATGAAAAATTTCTACGTCACCTGGACCGGTGCAATTTTTGGCTGATCGGAGCAGGTAAGTAGATAGAATCTAACTTTTGGCATCCGCAAGAAAAAAACACCTTTCCTTCTCCTTTAAAACAAGTTCTTCATTATTTTAAATTATTTATGATAGTGTCTCTGTATGCAGGACCGCCATCAGAAATCACAGGGCCCCACACAACAAAATTTCCCTGGCTCCCTGGGCTGCGTCCACCGCAAGCCCCACCTACAGGTCCGCCCTCCCCACCCCACAGGTCCGCCCCCACCGCACAGTAAAAAACAAAAAAAATATTGGTGGCTAGGGTTCCCACATGTTAATAAAAAATAAAAAGATATTGGTGGTCAGGGCCCCCCATAAAAAAAAATTTGTGGCCAGGGCCCCCCCAGGCCCCCCCATTAAAAAATATTGGTGGCTAGGACCCCACGTGAGAAAAAAAATTGGTAGCCAAAATTGGTGGTCAGGGCCCCCCCCACATTATAAGAAAATTGGTGGTCAGGGCCCCTTAAATGTCCATGCCTTCCTGAAGTCAGCAGCTCTCAGAAAGATGGGGGGCACAGGTAATCAAGTAAGTGTGGCATGGCCGGGCCCCCCTTACCCTCGGGGCCCCCTACAACTCTCCCCCCTGATGGCTGCCCTGTCTGTATGTGTGAAATTTATTGCACTACAGCTCCCAAATCCCCTGAAAGCCTTCAGCTGGGACTTACAATAAAGTCAACAGAGGTTGACTCTGACCAGTGAAAAATTGAATGCAGTGTATTTCTGAGTATATATAGCTACCTTTTCACTTTCCAAATAAACAGGCCAAAATATTGTACTTCAAATAGAAAAGAATATAACACATATACTATTGCACAGCTCAAAGTTAAGAACATCTATTTTATTTAAGATAATAACTACATTATAACTATGTTAACCCCATTCACACAATTTTACAAACAGAAATGGTAGTTTTAATTATAAATGTAATAAAAAAAGGAGGCAGGATCAAACATCTATCATCTACATCTATCTATGTACACAGTAAGTACAACTATAGCTGTCTTTAATAAATAGCACTTCCATTGCTGAAAAACAAAAACTACTGTAAACTGAACAAAAATAACGAAAATTATGGAGACAAAATGAGAGTCAGGGTGCCGGGATTCCAACAGCAGCTGTAAAATAGGAAAAAATGATTTAATTACTAACATGCTCATGTCTAAACAAACTGAATACAATAACAAAGAATATTTACTAAAAGGAACTAGTTCTCTGAATGAACCCTTTAAGTGCCAGCAAAATTTCCTCATTTCAGTTGCACGAAATGCCAGAGGTTTTTGGAACATTTTGTGCTCGCTCACTTTAGGGGCACTTTCTAGGGGGAAACTTTAAATTAACTAGGAAAAGGATACTTTTTTTTCTGGAGAACCTGAGATTTCAAAATCTAAATCAGTTTTTGTGTATTCCACCTCTGAGAAAAGATTTATAGCTCCAAATACTAAAACAAAAGAAAAAATGCTATTTTTCATGATATAGGGATTTATACCAGAAAAACATATATTTCACATTCAGGTGAATCCAAAATGGGTAACCGTGTCTCTCTACTCCTAACTACAAAACATCAGAGCTTGTCTGAACTTTTACGTTTTTATAAAAATGTATTAAAATTCAGAATAATCACCTCAAAGCTTTTATCTTGCAGCTCCTTATCTCTCACACAGTATTAGGTAGCAAGAAGCAACTGCCTAAATATGAATTCCAGGGGTCCTCCAAACAGTTTGATGCCCATTGTGCATAGGATTACCAAAGTATCTGGCATTTAGAGGCCCCAAAATGAAGTTAATGCATACAAGAGTCCTGTAGATCACTTCAGCTAATGAAAAATCGACACATTTACTAGATTTTGTGGGGTAAAAACACAGAAAACCCCCCACCTCATAGTTTTGGAAAGTATACATGGTACCCATGCCATCCTATTCAAAACTGGCGGTTTTGGTGACAACCTCAAAATTGCCTCAAAGAATCAAATTTCTAGCAAATTATCTCGCTGGTATGATTACATACCGATAAAAAACATCCAAATTATGATTGCTAAGGGTCCACTGAACAATTCATTGCCCATTGTGCATAGGTTTACCCAGGACCGCTCCAGCCATGAGGCAAGGTGCAAAAAGCCGCCTCTGGTAACTTTGCCAAATTTCCATTTTTTAAAACTGAAACTCGGCTCTTCGAGTGCAGCGAGGGCAATAGCGTACGCTGCACTAGTGAAGCGGCCCCTCCTCCACCCTTTCCACACTAGAAGTAAAAAGCATGGAGCAGGAGGGGGGACGGCATGGGTTTACCAAAGCGTGTGGGGATCATTCTCCACTGTACATTGAAGGATCTCCGGTGGAAATCGTCAAGAGTACCAAATTCCTCTCCTAGACCCTTAACACCAGCTCTTTAGTGAAGAAGGCACAGCAGCGTCTCTACTTTCTGCGAAAGCTGAAAAAAGCCCACCTTCCACCATCTATCCTCACTATCTTTTACAGAGGGTCTATTGAAAGCATTTTATGCAGCTGCATCACTACCTGGTATGAAAACTGCTCTGGATCGGATCGCAAGATCCTGCAGCAGGTGGTGAGGACAGCAGAAAATGTACTGTATTACTGTATATGGCTGAAAATGACAATAAAATCCACTTGGCTTGACATAGAAACCCCAAAATGAAGTTAGTGCATACACATTTCATGGCATATATTTCTACTACCAAAAAAATATATATTGCCTGGATTATCTGTGGTAAAAGGAGCAAATAAATCATCCCAAATAATCTTCACATTCTACCCAATTTAAAATAGGTAAATATTTATTTTTTGATAAAGCACCAAGTGGCAAAGCTACACTAAACTTTTCAGTTTTCATGCAATTTCTGAAAAACTTCACAAAGCTTGCACTTTACCCCATTATATACCCCACATTTTGTAACGTAGTAGGATAAAGCATCATAAATAACGCCAGGGGTATTCTGAATAGTTTGATGCCCAATATGCATATATTTACCAAACTAAGTGGCATACAGAGACCCCCAAATCCAAATAGTGCATATGAATTGTAGAAGCCAGAATTTTCTGGCTTCTACAATATAAGCACTCAGTATGTGTATTACGTGCCACGAGACCTCCTAACAGTATGGAGACCCCAGAAAACCATATATTTTCCGAAAGTACACATTCTGACAAATCTGGTAAATATGTCTTTCTACTGCAAACTACCAAACTGCAAAGCTATGCTACATTTAACTTTTTTTATGTTTTACCCCATTATATGTACCATATTTTGTAATATACCAGCATAAAGCCAGGGGTCTATTGAACAGTTTGATTACCAATATGCATAGATTTACCAATCTATTTGATGTTCATAGATCCCCAAATTAATACACAGCAGAAAGAATTTCCATGAACAAAACCAAACAAATAAGGACAATGCCCAATGGAATAAAATTGCTAAAATGCAATAAGGGGATTTATTGTACTCACCGTTAGATCCTTTTTTCGGAGTACAGTCACAGCAGCAAAGGGACAATAGGGTTAATTTGCTGTTCCCTTTAGGAGGCAGGATGGCTTTAACTTTAAAGAATGCAGGGGTACTCCCCTCTGGACCCTCCCTTTCCCCCACATTAACCTAATCTCCATCAGTTACTACTAGAACAGCTGAAACAGGTAAGGGAGAAGAAGTACAGAAAAGGGTGGGGATCTGTGTTCCTGTGACGGGACTCCAAGAGAAGAATCTAAAGGTGAGTACAATAAATCCCCTTTTCTTGGATCATCCCTAGGCAGCACAGGGACAGGAGGGTTAGTCCCAGAGCAGACAGTATAGTTTGGGAAGAGAACAGAAAGGATAAACAGAGGGAGAGTAACACTAACATTTTAACTGAGACGGCCTTTAATAGATGCCTCATTCAAATCACTACCCGGTTGCTAAGGTAAAGAAGTTCCTAGCACCAAACAGCTGCTGACATTCCAAACTAGAGAGCTGCTGAACACAAAGCTAACTAACTAAAACACAAATAATAAAAAAAGAAAACCAAATTGCAAATCGTCTCAGAAAATGTTTGTCTACATCATACAAAGAGTTCATCTAAAGGTGAACAACCCCTTTAAGAAGGTGTGGAGACATTTAGGTGCCTCTGAGAAGACAAGAGTGTTAGAGGTCATCCCTATGGCATATCGGTGAAACAAAGTACACTTTATTGGCAGGTGTAGCTATACAAGTCCAATGAATACCGGCTGCACTGTTCATTATCTGAATTGAATCCATACTTTTGCCCACTATCTCCATACCTCCCATATAGCAAGTTTATTCAGTAAGGTTTTTTTTTGTGGTCAGATGTTATGACCTAGGTGGGATTTATTTTTTCACCATTATTACCCAGTATTACCCGGCAAGACCAGGTCCACACATCATTAATATTTTTAAGTGTTTTAACCCCATGAATTGTTCCATTGATTTTAACTGACCAATTAAATGTTACGTTTTAGCATAGCATAGCAGATGATGTTTGCTCACAATTAATTATTAGAGTAATTAATACAGGGCACTTTATAACTGGAAGCACTTTATATTTATTTATTTTTCAATGAATTCATCATAAATTTGACCACATGAATGATTAAAGATGTTTGATACCAATTAATTTATTTAAAAAGACGCACAAAGAATTTTCCTTCACCTTGAATTATTCCATAAAATGTCTTCTTTTTATCACACTAAAATTATGGTAGATGAATGGTGCGACACAATACAACTCTTCTGGTAGTTCTTCTGTAAAATCCAATTCCTTCTGGTGCATCCTTAGTGGTTGATGTAAGTCACTGCGGTGGTTTTGTCCGATTGGATCTGGATGGTTTCCTAATAGTGAGGACCAGTGGCTGAGAGACAGATAAATTGCTTGTAGCTGTAAAATATTGATATGAAGCTGGGTCTCTTTGGGGGATCACTTGCCCTGTATGGTCCTGTGTTACAATATGCCTTCCCAGCCTATGAGGCTGGCATTGGTATGTTGGTGTGGAAAGTTGTTGGAACTAAAGGACCGTTTGGAGTTGAAATAGGTCTGTTTTGTTCTCTTCTCTTGAGAAAGGAAGTTACTCTTCCCTCCTGTAATTTTGGATATGAGAGAGTCCAATTGTGGTCCAAATAGAGAAGATCCTGTAAACAGGACTGGTAGCTGGGTAGGCATTCCATGTTTTCATCCAAAGGGCCCATCTAGCGGCTATGGACAGAGCCGATGATCTAGCTATCCATTGTAGAATATCCATTGTTGAGTCACATAGAAGATATACTGCATTAAGTACCATACACTGATGTGATTGCATATCAAATTCTGGATCCTCCTGGTCTTTGAGGGCTTTTCCAGCCACAGGAGTAGGGTTCTGGAGACACAGGCCAACGCTATTGTTGGTTTAAAGGTAGTGGAAGAGCAGAGAAAATGTTTTTGGAGTAGATTTTCTGCTTTTCTGTCCATCGCACGTTCAAACACAGTACCTTCTTCCAGTGGAATGTAGTCCTTCACTTTGCGAGTCTGGCCACCAATGCATCAACTTTAGTTATAGTGTCCCACTTGTTGAGTTGGGCTTGCGCAATGGGATATAGTGTATCTAAATGCTTATCATTGGATAGCCATTTGTCCAGATTTTTCCATTCTTTCACGATAGCGTCAGTGACCGTTTTGTGTACTGGGAATTATCTTTGTTACTTTTGTACTGATCTAAATAATTAGTTGAAGGTCACTCTTGCACTCGTGATGGCCCAGGGGCCCCTTGTTCCCCCGCTCTGCTTGTTGCCTAGGAGTGGGGAGCAAAGAAGCGGCTTTCATCTTTGCTCCTTTGATTCCCCACTAAGAAATGCTGCAGAAAGTAGAATCTATGTTCTGTGGAACTTTGGTGATTCTATGTTCTGTGGCATTTAAAGGGTTAAATCATAAACTAAACTAATGATACACAGATAATGAAAGCAGACTGACATTGCACAAATGCATTTCAAAACACATGCACCCATCACACTTCACATGCTTTACACAGCACCTCATTACACACCCTGCATATAGGGTTGCCACCTGTCCGGTAAAAATGATGCTTCATGCCAATGTTATTAAAGGATGCAATGTAATTTTCCTACCGCACACCTGTAGTTTAACAATACTGCAATGGTGGTGCGTTCTTCCATTGGCCCGGCCGGGTCCCTTAGCAATGTACAAGTGTAGAAACGGATCCGCACACACACAAGATTATGCAGTTGGGGAGTATGCCCCTTTTATTATGCCACCAAACAAATCAACGTTTCAGGGGGGAAACAACCTCCCTTCATCAGGATACTATTCTTAGTGCAGAAACTAATTTAAACCCAACTTCCCACGCCTTCTTTTCCCAACATGCAATATTTCTCAGGCATTTAACCCTATGTGCAATTCTTAAATCATTAATAGTCTGATTAAGGAAAATTAACATCTTCACATCTTAAAGTGTAACAAGTGCAATCCATATTAATATGTTCCATGTTGTGTATAAAAAATTACAAATTTACTTCTGTTGTCACACTGTTATAAAAAATCAGTTACAATACATCAAAATTTTTGTAATTACATTTAAAGAGCACCTGTCACCTTGAGACATAAGTAATATATATCTTTTCCCTCCTTAGTTTAACCCTTTAGTCAGCTGTTTTTGTCTATATCTGAAACGGATTAGAAAATCTCCTACATGTAAAAAGTGCTTCATAGGCGCTGCCATGTTGAAACAGGACCCCTTTGTTTTCTGTGTGTGGATTGTGCCAAACTGCCAAATCTCATGGATGCTTAGTGATAGAGTATACTCTGTGATAGACTGGCTCTGTACCACTCATGTCACACCAACACTTGTTATTCTATTAGGATTGTTTGAAACACAATGTTCTATTCAGATTGTGTGGGCTTTTACTAAAAAATCTCATAAACTATGAAATTACCGAAACGCTAAAACCTGCTAAAACTGTGCAGTTCTTGGGGCCCATTCATAAACACTGGGCAAATCTGCACCTGGACAATAACCAATTAAATGTTTGCTTTCAAAGCAACCTGCAGCTGCCTGTAAAAAGCCAGTCACCGATTGGTTGCTATGGGCTACTGCCCAGGTGCACATTTGCCCAGTAAATGAGCCCCCTTTAGCTTAAAGTCAACCCCAAAATAAAAATGTGCCTAATAAAATAAATAAATAATAAAATTAATAAATAATAAATAAAGACACTGCTGGGATTTAGGGTTAAATATAAAAATCAGGAAAGTGTGTGTGAAGGGTAAAGTAACTCAATACTTTTGCTTGTCAAGAGTAGACTAATTGTTTACATGAAGAGCAGAAAGCAGCAGCATTATGGTTAAACTTTAGCTGCTACTTCTGCTAATACCGGCAAACGGAGCTCCTTATCTGACATATGACACCCCCTTCCTTCTTCCTCCTCCGTGCTGATAAACCTTACCGATGTTGTGCTTCCCAGTACTATCTGTGCTTAGAGCAGAAAGCAGCAGGACTATAGTTAAACTTTAGCTGCTACTTCTGCTCTGTAATGCCGGCAAACGGAGCTCCTTATCTGACACCCCCTCCCTTCTCCCTCCTCCGTGCTGATAAACTTTACCGATGTGCTTCCCCATTCTGTGTGCTTTTGAACTCCTATACAAATTCACGACCTGTAGTCCTCCAGCCCCTGACAACTGCAGAAACTGGAGATATCGCGAGAGGAGTGTGCAGGGCTGATTCTAACCATGATGCCTTGCTCTCCTGACTTTCAGGAAAGTCTGGGCTTCAGTCAGTATCTCGTGGACATTTCCAAAAGTAGTTATAAATTGAGATTTAGTGAGATTTGAGTTGAATTAATTGAGGTATGTGGTTTGTTTTAACAGTTTTATTGCCTTCCTAGTGTTAACTAAATCGTGACAGGTTTCCTTTAAACGTGATACCTTACTGCCTGTGGGATTTCTAGTATCCCTTAGTAGTTATCACCCGGTAGTTCTTATCTGTAAAAAAATAGAAACACGTAGGAAGATTAAAAACGTGTCTATCATAAGAAACACGTATAGCTAAAATTCTCATTGAGGTCTTTCGGTGTAAGTGTTTTTAACTGCCAAATCCAAAACGCATCCCATCTCAATAAAGACCTTTTATCAACCTCACCTTTCTCCCTATGTATTTTTCCATCTGAGTTGTGAGATGTGTTTTGCCTCATAAAAATGTTTTGCTAATAGGGTCTCTTTTTTGAATTTCTCTTTTTCTGACCTACAGTGGCTCCTTCCCCTTTGACTTTAGGTTTGAAATTTCTTATTCTACTCTTATGTTTGTTCATTCTGGTTTTGAAGGCTCTAGCTAGAGGTCTGACCCACGTAGCATAGGCCACACGGGCACTTTAGTACAGGGCCGCCATCAGGGGGGGTAAGGGGGGACAAGTGTCCCGGGCATGAAGGGCAGTGCTGCAGTTTAGAAAGAGCCGGGCCACCCTTGCCAGCAGCGAAGATCTGCGGCCAGCCGAACAGCCGGAAGTGCGGAAAAGCCGAACTCTCGAAGCGGCGAAAAGACCCGAAGCCACGAAAATAGCCGAAGCCGAAGTGCCAAAAAGAGCCGAAGTCCTGAAGCGGCGAAAAGACCCGAAGTCACGAAAGGAGGCGGAGTTGAAATCCTGAAGCAATGAGTTCAATTCTACTGAACAATTAGTGTTTTTTTTTTTTTAATCCCCTGGCCACCGATGTATTATTTTAATATTCTATAGGCCCCTGCCACCAATTTGTTTTTTTAAATATTTTTTGGGGCCCCAATTTTTTTAACTTGTAATGGGGGCCCTGGCACCAATGTTTTTTTAAAAAATATGTTTTTGGGGCCCCAATTTTTTTAACTTGTAAGAGGGGCCCTGGCACCAATGTTTTTTTAAAAAATATTTTTTTGGGGCCCCAATTTTTTTTACTTGTATGGGGGGCCCTGTGACCAATGCTTTTTAAAAAAAAACTTTTATGGGCGGCCCTTGTGCCAATATTTTTTTTTTTTTAACTTATAAGGGGGCCCTGACCATCAATAGCTTTTTATAACTTGTGTGTGTGGGGGTTACTTTTTTAGCACTGATGTCTGTGTGGTCTTTTAACTGTGATGTGGAGTGGGCGGGGTCTGGGGCGGGACTTGGGCGCCAGGGTGGGTGGGGCCCAGGGGGCCCCGAAAATAATGATGTAGGGGGCCTTATGATTTCTGCTTTAGTAAATACACCACCACTTCAGTGTCACATGTTGCAAACTATTTTAATTTGATATCATGGCCCAGAGTGGGGTGTTGGCATATTTCCCCTTTTATGACCCCATTGCAATGACCACAATGGTAACATGGATATGTGCCTTTCTTATTGGATGTAGATTTCTTTACACTTATTCTAAAACCGGTTTTAGTAATCCCATTAGCTATACTTTTAATATGGATTGCACTTGTTACACTTTAAGATGTAAAGATGTCAATATTCCTTAATTGGACTATTAAAAATTCAAGAATTGCACATAGGGTTAAATGCCTGAGAAATATTGCATGTTGGGAAAAGAAGGCATGGGAAGTTGGCTTTAAATTGGTTTCTGTATATCTTTATTTAGTCGGGAATCCAGGTCTGATTTCTGTATATCCTCAATCAAGCCAGAGGGACTTGCCCCAGTTCCAAAGGCAATCACCATGCAAAAAAGTTATATCAAAAGATATATATGTCCCAAGGCTTTTGATTAGTTAAAACAAAATATTTATTTATATTTGCATTAAAAATTTGATACATACTGACCCACATGGCCCACCTTTAAACTCTGTTACTCCCTCCCATTTTACTTTAAAATCAATCAAAATTCAGAGGGGATTAACCCTGTTTTCTTAATATAAACCCATAACCGCCTCTGTGGGGCATTCGTATCCTATCCTATATCATATGTTACAAGTTAGAGTTACATATTGATTTTAACAATGTTAATTAAACACTTGTATAGCATGTCATATTAAAAATGTATAAAATCAAAACATGATTTACATCAGTCACTTTGCACAAATTATTAACTATAAAAGCTGTCACTAAATTCTTTTGTTGAAGATTCTCTAGTAAAGATATAACGAATAATTACAGCAAATCTCTGTTCTGTCTCATTCAGATGTAGCAGGTAACGTCAAACACATCCTAAGGGCAAACGTGTCCCGAAATGGAAAATCCAAAACACCTCTCTCCTTTCTAAAAGGCTTAAATGATCTCCCCCTCTCACTCCCAATATTACTCTCTCTATCCCTTGAATGGAGAAGAAATCTATATCTCCCCCATTACATGTAACAAAATGTCTAGTTTTGTGCTGTTCGTTTTTTTTATCTGACTCGTGTTCTCTTGCCCTTTCCTTCAATGACCTAGTCCGTACAGCCCACGTATTGCTTCTGACACTTCAAACATGTAATCAAATAGATCACAAAAGTGGTGTTACAGTTGATGTATCCCTTAAAATCAAATTCCCTCCCTGTCACTGTCGATTTGAATTTCTTGGAAACTTTCATATGGTTACAGGTTATACATCTGCGGCTCCCACATTTATAGTTTCCTGTCGATGCTAATGGCCCCAAGTCCCATTTCTGACCCTCTGATCTAAAGTGACTAGGCGATAGCATGTCCTTCAGGGTATGAGCCTGTTTAGGGATAACATTTATCCAATATCTTGAAGAAGTGGCAATCACCATAAAGGATAGGTAAAAACTTTTTTACAACTTTAGATATTTCGAAAAACTGTTTACTATATCTGGTGGTAAGTGCCACTTTTTCTGACCAATCCAGACTCTTACTTCTGTTTCCACTAAATTTTTTTTAAGATTTTCTTTATTGAGTTTTAACATTGATAGAATAGAAAGAGAGAGAGAAGAAGAGACTTAGAAGACATTGAAGAGCAGTCCCCTGGTACCGGTACATGAATATGACTGAGCTATACAATTTATAGTTTCTTTAGACCTTTTCACCCTGCCATGTCTGTTTGTGGGTCAGCCAGCCACCTGTCCCATATTTTCCCAAATTTGCTAGGGCATCCCCGGGCCTCATAAATCAGCTTTTGCCTTGGAAGAATGTCATCAATCAACTTTATCCAGAAACGTAACGTTGGAGGCTCAGGTGCTTTCCAGGTCAGTAAGATGGCTTTCCTGGCGTAGTGCAGGAGCTGTTGTAAGCATAGTCTGTCACCCTGGGGTAATGATAAGTCCTCAAAATGACTTAACAAACAGAATGCAGGCGTTCGCACTGCTGGCAGTCCAAGAGAAACATTTATAAACCCAAGAATTGCGACCCAGTATCGCTGTAGTTTTTGACATTCCCAGAATACATGCAGATAAGTGTGAGAACGCTCGCTTGCGTCCCGTCTGACGTGGGACGCCGGCGACGGTCGCGGGGGCGCCGGCGACGGTCGCAAGGACGTAGGCGGAAACGCCCGTGACGGACGTTCCGTGATGTCAGCGCAGGCCAAAAAGATGGATCCAGCTGAAGGGGCGTCCCCGTTTGCAGTCCTGACGCAACAACTATCTTCTCTTACGCAAGCAGTCCGGGAGCTGCAAAGTGGCTATGCTCAGCTACAGGCGCACATTAGGACCCAACCACCGGCTGTTCTCCCTTCCACGGCCGCTGCAACTCCTCCGGCTCCAGTGGAAGTCCAGGTGATCACGTCTGAAATTTCGGAACCTAAGGTGGCCTTTCCGGAGAAGTTTGCGGGTGACCGAAAGTTGTTCCGGAACTTTAGGAGCAATTGTAAGCTGCTGTTTACGCTCAAGCCTCATACCTATCCCTCTGAGCAGACCCGGGTCGGGGTGATTATCTCTTTTCTTACGGGAGAACCACAGACGTGGGCCTTTCGTCTGATGGATCGCCACAGTCCTGCATTGGCCACAGTAGACTCCTTCTTTGATGCCATGGCAGTTCTTTTTGACGATCCTCACAGAGCCACCACTGCTGAAGCAGCCCTGCGTGCCTTGAAGCAAGGTAGCCGCCCAGCGGAAGACTACACCCTGGAATTCCGGCAATGGGCAGATGACACGGAGTGGAATCCGGCTACGCTTAAAAACCAGTATCGCTTCGGCCTTTCTTCCGAATTAAAGAATGAATTGGCCCGTACTGGCATTCCTGACAGTTTGGAGGACCTCATCTGTCTGGCCATCCAACTCGATCGGAGGCTCAGGGAGCGCAGAGAGGAAGAAGAGGCAGAGAGAGCAGGTCTTCCACCTCAGTCTTGGATGTTACCAACCGCTCCACCTCCTATCCGAATGCCTTCCACTTTTCCTCCAGCTGTTCCGCCACCCGTCCTCAGTACAGCCCCAGAGCCGATGCAGATTGGAGCCATTAGATCTGCGTTAACTCCAGAGGAACGGATCAGATGTCGCAGACTCAACCTCTGCCTTTATTGTGGACAAGCAGGTCACTTGCTTCGGGGTTGTCCGATTCGTCCAACGGGTAAGAGGATTTTTGAAAGAGACTTTTCCAGTTGCCATGTTCCCGTGCCTCTCCTGACTGTCTCTTTATCTTTGCAGTGGGGAGACAAGAGGGTAGAGCTTCAAGCAATTCTTGATTCTGGGGCCAGCGGGTGTTTCCTGGATAATAAACTGGCGCTACAGTTCCAGATCCCACTCCAGTCCAAAAAGAACCCCATAGCCCTCCGTGTGGCAGATGGTTCTCTGATTACCTCGGGCCCTGTGGTGCAAGAGACCGTCTCACTTTTTGTTGTGTTAAATAAAGGGCATGCTGAAGTCATGAACTTTGATGTGGTTTCTTCGCCTTTATTTCCCGTTATTCTGGGTTTACCCTGGTTGCAGAAACACAACCCGTCCATCAACTGGACTACCGGTGAAGTGAACTTCCTTTCAAATTTTTGTTCCTCTCAATGCATCTTCTCTTTCAATAGAGTCTGTTCTTTATCTCCTGCCTCCGAAATTCATAATCTTCTTCTTCAAGCTTACTGGGAATTCACGGACGTTTTTAATAAGAAAGGGGCAGACAAGTTGCCTCCTCATCGTATTTACGATTGCCCTATTAACCTTCTTCCAGGGGCTCAGATTCCTTTTGGACGAGTTTATCCGTTATCCGAGTCTGAACTGTCGGAACTTCGTTCTTATTTAGATGAGAATCTGGCCAAAGGTTTCATTCGACAATCTTCTTCTCCAGCAGGGGCTGGGATCTTCTTTGTTGAAAAAAAGGATCATTCGTTAAGGCCGTGCATTGATTACCGGGATCTGAACAAGATTACTGTTAAAAATCGTTATCCACTTCCTCTTATTCCTGAACTTTTTCAACGTTTGGCGGAGGCTAAGATCTTTTCTAAACTGGATCTCCGTGGCGCATACAATCTCGTCAGAATAAGAGAAGGTGATGAGTGGAAGACGGCTTTTCGTACTCGTTATGGGCATTTTGAATACCTGGTCATGCCCTTTGGTCTTTGCAACGCTCCTGCAACGTTTCAACATTTTGTCAATGATGTTTTCAGAGACTTCCTCGACATATTCGTCATCATATACTTGGATGATATCCTTGTTTTTTCTAATTCTTTGGAGGAACACAGATCACATTTAAAAAAGGTGCTGGCTCGTCTACGTATTCATCAGCTTTATGCTAAGATTGAGAAATGTGTCTTTGAACAAACTTCTGTGGACTTTTTGGGTTTTCTCATTTCTCCGCAGGGAATTCAGATGGACTCAAGGAAGATCTCTGCAATTCTTGATTGGCCAATTCCATCTTCCAAGAAAGCTGTCCAACGTTTTATTGGTTTTGCAAATTTTTATAGGAAATTTATAAAGAATTTTTCCCAGGTTATTCTCCCAATTACTGAGTTGACTCGTAATAATCAAAGGTTTTGTTGGTCACCACAATCTCAGGCGGCCTTTGAGAAACTGAAGGCACTCTTCACTTCAGGCCCAATTCTTCATCATCCTGACGTTTCCCTTCCTTTCATCCTGGAAGTTGACGCTTCAGAACTCGCGGTGGGTGCTGTGTTATCGCAAAGAGCTGGGTTTCAAGAGGATCTGCATCCTTTTGCTTTTTTTTCCCGTAAACTGGCCAAGAGCGAATGTAACTATGATGTTGCCGATCGTGAACTACTTGCCATTAAGTTAGCACTTGAAGAATGGCGGTATCTCCTTGAAGGGTCTAAACATCCAATCCTCATCTTTACGGATCATAGGAATCTGGAGTATTTACGTTCGGCCAAGAGGTTGAGACCTAGACAAGCAAGGTGGGCTTTATTCTTCATGAGATTCAATTTTCATCTCACATATTGACCTGGGTCTAAGAATGTTAAAGCAGATGCTCTGTCCCGTATGTTTTCGTCTGAAGATGAGACTTCTTTGGTTCCTGAAACGATTTTAAACTCTAATAATTTCCTCCTGCTACAGTCAACCCTGGTTGATGGAATTAAAGACGCTTCCTTAAATCTCTCTGAACCATCATTAGTTTCCAAGGAGGGTCTTCTTCTTCATCAAGGTAAAATTTTTGTTCCTGAACCAATGCGCTTAGAGGTCCTCAAGAATGTTCATGATTCTAAATTGGCAGGTCATCCAGGTATCAAGAAAAGTATTATCCTGGCTAAGAGACTATTTTGGTGGCCTGGGTTGGCTAAAGACTGTTTTAAATTTGTTACTTCTTGTGAAGTTTGCTCTAGGTCCAAGGACTCTCATTCTCGGCCTATTGGTCTTCTACAACCTCTGCCTATGCCTTCTCGTCCATGGGGTTCGGTTTCTTTGGATTTCATTTCAGATTTGCCATTGTCTTGTGATTGTTCGACTATTGTCGTTTTTGTGGACCGTTTAACTAAAATGGCTCATTTCAAGTCGTTACCTAGACTTCCTTCTGCCTCTGAGACTGCTGATACCTTCATTAAGGAAGTAGTAAGACTTCATGGCCTTCCGGATGAGGTGGTGTCGGATCGGGGACCACAATTCACTTCTCAGTTTTGGAGATCGTTGTGTGGAGCACTCAAAATTTCGGTGTCCCTTTCCTCTGCCTTTCACCCTCAGTCCAATGGTCAGACCGAACGAACTAATCAGACTCTCGAGCAATATCTGAGATGTTATTCTTCATACCTCCAAGATGACTGGGTGAATCTTCTTCCTTTAGCCGAGTTCGCTTATAATAATTCCCATCATTCTTCAATCAATCAGTCCCCTTTCTTCGCAAACTATGGTCTTCATCCAGTAACTTTCCCCTCTGCCATTGTTTCTGACATTCTAGTTCATGCTGTCAAAGACCGATTAACTTTCTTATCCAATAATTTTCAAAAGATCCAGGAAAACATGAAGAAGGCCCAACAAAATTTCAAGGTTTATGCCGATCGGAGACGGAGAGGTGACCCAGAGTTCAAGGTGGGTGACCGTGTTTGGTTATCAACTGTTAACCTTAAGCTTTCTTGTCCCAGTAGGAAGTTGGGTCCCTTCCCTATTATTCGCCAGGTCAATCCTGTGGCTTTTCAACTTAAACTTCCAGCTTCCTGGCACATCCATCCAGTGTTTCATGCTGCTCTTCTAAAACCGGCCTCAACATTCTGATTTCCTGGGCGTTCGGCTCCTCCTCCGCTACCTGTGGTGGTCAACGGTCAGGAAGAATTTGAGGTTGAGGAGATCCTGGATTCCAGACTAAGAGGCAAGCGGCTCCAGTACCTGGTAAGATGGAAGGGTTACGATCCGGAAGAGAATTCCTGGGAACCAACGTCTAACATCCACGCTCCAGAGTTGTTGGAGAAATTCCATGGAACTCACCCTGGTAAGCCTTCTGGTGGTCGCGTCCTGAGGCCGCTCCTTGATGGGGGGCAATGTGAAAACGCTCGCTTGCGTCCTGTCCGGCGCAGGCGCGCTAATGCGCGTCGGCGTCTGACGCGGGACGCCGGCGACGGTCGCAAGGACGTAGGCGGAAACGCCCGTGACGGACGTACTGGAGTCAGTTCCGCGACGTCAGCGCAGTGACGCTAGTTTGGCGCCAAAGCTTTTGTATTTAAACCCAAACCAGATTAACATGCATTGCCTGGTTATTAGGTTATTGTGACTAAAACCCTAGCGACTTTGAACTTGGATTCCTGATTATTGACCCTTGCCTGAACCCGGACTTTGATTACCGCCGCCTGTCTCGACCTTCTTGCCTGTTTATCGTTTACGAATATTGCTGCCTGCCTTTTGACCTCGGATCTCCTGACTACGACTTTGCCTAATCCCTTGTACTTCCCTGACCGTCTCACTGGCTACTCTCCACAACCCTGCTCCCTGTTCCACTCCAGGTGGGTAGCGGTTGTGTGAGGCGCTTGTGGGTTCATTATCTTCTGCTCCGGCTCCTTGTACGTCTGGATTATACTGGTAAGTCCTGACAGATAAGTACCACTTTCTACATTACATTTAAGACAAACTATCAGGATAACCGTTATACATTCGTGCCAGTCTGTGTGGCGTCAAGTACACTCTGTTTACAAATTTGACATGAATAAAACGATCTTTAATACATATATTTGTTTCTGGAATTTGTTTAATTATATCCACCCAGACCTCCTTATCCAGCGATGGGACGTCTTGTGCCCATTTTTGACATATATTATTAATAGGGTCGAATTGGCCTTGCAACAAAATGGTGTAAAACCAGCTATGGGGCTTTGAGAGCTCTTGTCTACGTAGATACCACTCCAGAGTCTGTTCAGCTATCTGTGAAGTTCCCTCTGGGAATTGAGCATGGAATGCATGTCGCGTCTGCAAGAATCTAAACAGCATGTGATTGTTTAGATCAAATTCCATCTTAAGTTGGGCAAATTTTTGAGCTCTCCTTGTCCTACAATATTCCCTAGGTGTTTAATTTGGGCATTAACCCAAGAACTAGCATCTGGTAGAGCTTGGAATTGCTCCAAACTCTTATTTCCCCACAGCGGAGTCCATTTAGACCATGTATTTACTTTCTTGTGGGCCAGTACTACTGTTTTCTGGAATATTTGGACTACTGTTTTCATGGGAGGAGTGAGTGAATACACAGACGGTAGCCCCCTGTGTAGCTGATTTGTTAAAGCTTCAAAGGAGGAAACCTCTGCGGCCTCTGCAACTGTGGCTGGATTGTTAGTGTCTGGATTAAGCCACCACCGGGCATATACCAGTTGGCTTGTGTAAAAGTACTGTTAAAGATTAGGAAGGGCTAGACCACCTTTGTTAACTGGGGCTTGGAGCATCTGCATGCTTATTCTTGGCCTTTCACCTGCCCAGATGAAATCTCTAATGTAACCGTCCACCATTTTAAACCACGTTTTAGTGAGAAGCACTGGGGCATTGTGGAAGATGTGCAAAAATGTAGGTAGAAATTTCATTTTAATTACACTTATACGGCCTGGGAGAGACAGGGGGGAGGTTCGACCAGTGTTGGAGTTTGGTTCTTAAGGACCTGACTATTGGATCTACATTCAGCTCTGGGTATTTTTTGGGGTCCCTGTGGATTACTATACCAAGATATGTAAATGTGGAGACCCACTAAAGTTGTGAGCAATGCTGCGGGTGCCTAATGATCCCCGGGTCCACTGGGAACATCACAGATTTTGACCAATTGACCCTGAGCCCTGAAAACCCCCCGAATACTGTTACCTCCTGGAGGAGTTCTGAGAATGAATCTTTGGCATTGGCTTGGTATACCAGCATGTCGTCCGCATAAAGAGAAATTTTTTCCTCCAGCCTCTGTAATTTAAGACCCTCTATGTTGGAGTTGTTTCGAATTCGGATGGCTAGAGGCTCTATAGCTAAGGCAAAAAGTAACCGCGACAACGGACACCCCTGCCTCGTCCCTCTAGCTAGTGGAAACATTTGAGACAGCTCTGCATTCACCAGAATTCTGGCTTTAGGGGAGTCGTACATTGCTTTCACCCATTTAGTGTATTTCTCCCCTAACCCATATCTCCTCAGAAGGATCCACAGGTAAGACCACTCTACGGTGTCGAAGGCTTTTTCAGTGTCCAATGACACCACCACCCTTTCACCAGTAACACTGTGTGTGGCCCATAAGTTTGTGTAAAGGCGTCGAAGATTAATGTCTGTAGCCCTGTTAGGCATAAACCCTGTTTGATCCGGATGTATTAGATTCCCAATAAACTTTTTAAGCCTATTAGCTAGGACCTTGGCCAGCACCTTGATGTCAGCCTTTAAAGGTAAAATGGGCCTATATGATGCACATTTATCTGGGGGTTTGCCAGTCTTAGGTATGAGGGTAATCGTTGCTAGCTTCAGGCTTTCAGGTAGTTGCGCCCCTTGTGAAATGTTATTAAAGAGGGAACATAACTTAGGGGTAATCAATTCCTTGTGCTCCTTATACCACTCTATGGGTATTCCATCTGGGCCAGGGGATTTACCGTTTGGGAACATGTCTATTGCCTCAGCTATCTCATCTGTGGTGATTTCCAGGTTAAGGGATTCCGAGTCCTCTAGGGACAATCTCGGAATGGTGGTGTTGTTTAAATACTGGGTCAGAGCTTCTTGTGTAAACTGAGACTTGGAGCTGTATAAATCTGAATAGAATTTAACAAACTCCGAGAGGATTTGAGTTTTAATACATATTTCTTGGCCCCCTTCTGTGGTAAGCATAGGGATCGAAGTTATTTGCGTAGGGTCTTTAGTAAGGAGGGCCAGAAGTTTACCACTTTTATCTCCCTTTTCATACCAGGAGGCAGTATTTCGGAGTTCCCACTGTGAATATTTATTAACGTGGGCCAGATTGACTTCTCTTTGCGCTCCTGTGAGAGCTTTGCCCAGAGTCTCTGTAGGATTCTCTCCATATGCTAATTCACAAAGCAAGAGACCTGTGGCACAACTGTTGCAATTGATTAAGTAATCAGTATTTATTCAGCTCACAAACAAAGCAGCAATGTTTCGGGCCTCCACTGGGCCCTTTATCAAGAGGCTTGATAAAGGGCCCAGTGGAGGCCCCGAAACATTGCCGCTTTGTTTGTGAGCTGAATAAATACTGATTACTTAATCAATTGCAACAGTTGTGCCACAGGTCTCTTACTTTGTGATATACAATTTTGGGCTTTGGGCAGTATTGGGCCCGATACCTGAAGGCACCTGACACCAATCCGGTGATACAGACCTGGAATAGCACTCCAATTTTGGGATTCCATATGCTAATTCAGGTTGCCTTAGCCTCTCTCTGAGGGTTTCTAGCTCTGCATCTTGCCTAATTCTAGCCTCCTAAATTAAGGAGATGTATAACCCTCTTGTATATACTTTACCTGCATCCCATACTATGTGGTCTTGGGCTGTTCCCTGGTTTATCTGCCAATAATCATTATACAGTGCCTTAAACTCCTCGCTGACCCTTTTATGATTTATCCACTTTGGGGGCAAACGCCACTGTTGCGTCCTGCTCTGACCACTCAGCTGTACCTCTAGTTTAAGGGGAGCATGATCTGAACAGATTCTTGGGATGAAGGCTATGGAGCTGAATTTAGGTAAAAGCTGAGGGGTAGCGACAGCCAAGTCTAGACGAGAGAGGGCTGAGGTAGATGTCGTGTAGCATGAGTATTGCCTAATTGATGGATGAGACCACCTCCAGACATCTATGAGATTAGTTGCTCGAAGCCAGTCACCCAAGGTCCCAGACTCCCCTTTGAGTGGCCTAAGTCTGTCCACGGCTGGATCGGGAACTGCATTGAAATCTCCCATCCAAAGAGTGGGGTATTCACCCATGTCGGCCACTTTTTGCAATATTATTTGAAGGAGAGAGAGTTCACCAGGTGGAGGGGAGTAAACATTTACCAATATCATAGTTTGACCTGTAATAGTAACCTTGAGAATCCCATATCTGTCTGATACTACTGTGTCAATAGTTGGTCTAAGGGATTTCCTAAATAGTGTGGCTACCCCTCGTGAGTATGTAGAGTACTCTGCATGGATCGTGTGGCCGAGCCATGGCCTTTTCAGGGCTCGGACCTTCTGACCTGTTAGGTGCGTCTCCTGAAGCAATATAACATCTGCTCCATGTTTTTTAAGGTAGTCCAAAACTAGCGACCTTTTAACTCTATCATTTAACCCCCTGACATTCCAAGATACAAACTTAATTCTAGGTCCTGCCATGTTACGTTATTTGTGGTCTATGGACATGCACACAGACTGGCAATTGACACTCATATCCAGTTTTTGGGGAGCTCATCAAGAAAAGAGAGAAAGAACATTCACAGACATAAGAGATAGCAATATAACATAGGCCCATCCAACCATCCCCCCACCCTTCCCACAATTGGAGATACATTATTCCCTAAACACGGCTTTGCGGGGTGCAAGCCAACAATTAGGACTGAGGGAACAGTCCGTCAGTCGAGGTATTCCAGATTAGAGTTAGTTGAACTTAGTATAACCAAGAGTAAACGTAGAACAGAGTTAATGTTCTCTAGGTTGAGTCCGCTTACGTTGTGAATATCAAGTAGCTGTCCTCCAATATAAGATAAGTGGGGGAAAGTCAACTAGCCAAAGAATTATGTATGAACTACCCATTGAGGAGGATCAGACCTGATCTTAAAGTGTACCGGCTGCCATTTGGCTGCGAAATGTTGAGTGGCTTCCCCCCCCATGGGCTAAAGAGTAAGGGGCCCTCCAGTTGACTATTTCCCAAGTCTACACTAAAGCGTATAGCAGAATGCTTCCTCGTAGCGGTGTCAGGGTTCAGAGTACTTACTGGACCTTGCTGATGCGTGCGTGATCACATCACATGGGGAGCTTGGTGGCCTTTCTTGTTGCCTTGGCGGTGGACTCCGTCGAGGAGATTGGGGCCGGGAGTCTAGCCAATGTTTGGCACTAGATGGTTGTTCAAACATGCCTGTTGCGTCTCCATCAATGATGCGCAGTTTAGCTGGAAAGAGCATGCTGTACTTGATTTTCAGGTCTCTTAGGCGTCTTTTAACTCCCAAGAAGGTGCTGCATTGGCGTTGGAGGGCTGCAGAATAATCCGGATACAGAGATACCCTCGCACCCTGAAAGTAGATGTCTCCTTTTTTACTTGCTGCCTATAGTGCTGCATCGCGGTCCCTGTAATTCAGTAGCTTGATGAGGAAGGGCCTTGGGGGTGAACCTGGAGGGGAGCTCGCGTCGGGACACGGTGGGCCCGTTCAGCGACAAACTGTTGAGAAAATATGTCTGCTCCCAGTACATCCCGCAGCCATTGCTCTGCAAACATCTCTGAGTTTTGGCCCTCACTTTTCTCAGGGAGTCCAACCACCCTGATGTTAGAGCGCCGCTGGCGGTTTTCCATGTCATCTACCCGCTCCATAGTTTGGTTGATCAGCTTATGCAGTTGAGCCATCTCTCTGGGTATTGGGGCTGTATTGTCTTCCAGCATTCCCACCCGTCCCTCCAGCGCACCAGTTCTGTCCCTTATGGCCTGAACATCTTGTTTTAGCAGTGATATCTCTATTTTGACCTCCTCTATCTTTGTGGTCAGCGTTGTTGTCAATGCAGACTGACAGGTAGATATTGCTGCAATAACATCCTGCATTGTAGGCACAGAGGGGCCTGGCGCTGCAGGGCCTGGGTCAGTGTTTCTGCTTAACTGTGGCTCCGGAGGAGAGAGAGGAGCGTGGCCGCCATCTTTGTTAGGTGTGCGCGCGAACTGCTCAAGCTTTGTGGCCGCTTCTGAGCGAACCCGCTGCGTTTGCTTACCCATTGCCGGTATTGTGTGAGGCTCGGGTGTTTACTCAGCGGTTAGCCCCGTGATCCGCGTCTGTTTGAGGCCAGCTATGGGCTGCACAGGATCACGGTAAGCGGAGCTCCTTAACTATGCGTCCTGTTAGCTCTGCATGTGGCTCCGCCCCCCTGTTTCCACTAAATTTGAGCAGATCCTTTCTATCACTCCCTTTTGCTCTCTGGAATGCTTTCCGTGTAGTTTTTTGCTTATAGCCTCTCTCCAAAAATCTCCTCCGCATGTCTTGTGCCTGCCATCCAAAGTCCCCATTCTTGGAACAGTTTCTACGAAGCCTCAGGAACTGTCCAACAGGTATACCATCAATTAGCTTCTTCGGATGACAGGACGAGGCATGCAGAAGAGTGTTGCCGCTACAAGGTTTACGAAAAATACTCGTGTTTACTGCATTCCCTTCCACCAATAGCATTATGTCTAGGAATTCTATTTTATTTAAGCTAAATAGGCTAGTAAACCCTAGTTCAAGTCATTTATATTGATGTCCTTCACAAAGCCATATGCACAAAAGGTCGTCTGTGGATCCCTTCACGGCTGCCGCCCCGGCCGGCCCCCCGGGGCCCCCCGCCGGCGGGAGCGGGCCCGGCCCCCCCCCGGGCCGCGGCCCCGCGCCCCCCCCCCACGACTCAGACCTCAGATCAGACGCGGCGACCCGCTGAATTTAAGCATATTACTAAGCGGAGGAAAAGAAACTAACCAGGATTCCCCCAGTAACGGCGAGTGAAGAGGGAAGAGCCCAGCGCCGAATCCCCGCCCGCCCGGCGGGCGCGGGACGTGTGGCGTACGGGAGACCGGACCCCCCCGGCGCGGCTCGGGGGCCCAAGTCCTTCTGATCGAGGCCCAGCCCGCGGACGGTGTTAGGCCGGTGGCGGCCCCCGGCGCGGCGGGACCCGGTCTCCTCGGAGTCGGGTTGTTTGTGAATGCAGCCCAAAGCGGGTGGTAAACTCCATCTAAGGCTAAATACCGGCACGAGACCGATAGCGGACAAGTACCGTAAGGGAAAGTTGAAAAGAACTTTGAAGAGAGAGTTCAAGAGGGCGTGAAACCGTTAAGAGGTAAACGGGTGGGGTCCGTGCGGTCCGCCCGGAGGATTCAACCCGGCGGGTCAGCGCCGGCCGGACCGGGCCACTCGGCGGACCCCCCGCCGGCCCCCTCCCCTCGCCGGGAGGGCGGTCGCGCGGGGGGGACGCGGCCCGGGCGGCCCCGGCGCCCGCAGGGCGCATTTCCTCCGCGGCGGTGCGCCGCGACCGGCTCCGGGCCGGCTGGGAAGGCCCAGGGGTTCAGGGGAAGGTGGCCGGCCCCCCCCAGGCAGCAGCACTCGCCGTCGCCCGGGGCCGAGGGAGACGACCGCCTCCGCGGCCTCCTCCCCGGAACCGTCCCGCTCCCCCCCGGGGGGGCGGGCCGCGGGGCGGGGAAGGGGCCCCCCGCTCCCGGCGCGGCTGTCAACCGGGGCGGACTGCCCCCAGTGCGCCCCGTCCGCGCCGCCGAGGCGGGAGGGCCCGCGGGAGCCGCCAGGGGTCCGCGGCGATGTCGGTGTCCCACCCGACCCGTCTTGAAACACGGACCAAGGAGTCTAACGCGCGCGCGAGTCGGAGGGACTCTGCGCGAAACCCTGTGGCGCAATGAAGGTGAGGGCCGGGGCGCCCCGGCTGAGGTGGGATCCCGCCGCCCCTCCCTCCGCCCCCCCGGGGGCGGGGGGGGGCGCCGGCGGGCGCACCACCGGCCCGTCTCGCCCGCCCCGTCGGGGAGGTGGAGCGTGAGCGTAGGTAAAGTTTTAGATGTTTTCTCTGTTCCATGGAGATGTGGGTTTCCTCCCACCACCCCATATACAAATTGGCATATGAGGGGGCGAATGTTGCACCCATCCCTGTCCCTCGCTTTAATTATGCTCCAGGAGGAACCTGACGGCATCCAGCAGGAAGTGTATCAGTTCCCTTGAATAGGCACTAAATTTCGTCAAATGATACTGGATTGCACATATGATTTTATCATGTGGGATCGAAGAATACAATGAGACCACATCCAGTGTACCCCATGCATTATTCTCTGCCCATCCAGTATCATTTAAACATTGTAGCACGTGTGTGGTATATCTGGTATAACTATCTAGTCGTGCTACCAATGGTTGAAGGTCTGCATCAATCCACTCAGAGATGCTCATTTAGGGAACCAATCCCAGAGATGATTGGTCTCCCCAAGGGGTCTCTCTTTTTTATGGACCTTCGGGAGACAATAGAAGGTGGGGATAGTTATTGCCTGCGGGACCAAATAATCCCGCAATACAACATCTATCACATTGTTCTCCACTCCCTTTTGGACCAAACATTCTAATTCCACCTGGAACTGTCTTGTAGGATCTCCCTTTAGTTTCACATATGCATCCTGATGGCTCATCATTATAAAAACAAAAAGGTCTTGGGATCACGCCCTATCTGCTAATTATTCTGCTTGAAAATAATATTGCATACCTCTTTTTCTGTAACAGTGTATACCATGTAGCCTTACGATTGGATGCGTATATGTAGATTCTAGAATTTGGCTCTAAGGGGAAATTGTTTCATGTGACTTTAGTGTGCACTTAGAAATGTAGAAGAGTGCAGTGACCTATGTATGTGTAATTGAGGGTTGATATGCATATGCTACCCCTAATCTTATAACTCTGCATAAGGACCTCAATTAATAGATTCGGGGTTATTGTGGCCTAATTGAGGGCACAACTCTGGATAAAGTTACTGGTAACTGAGTTTGGACATATTTCACCTTTAGTAATTCGATAGGAACTATCAAGCACCCCAAAAGGGTTGTAATAAGTGACCTACTATTATTTATTATAGTAGAAGACTGTGTATTTATCTCTCCAATTAGGCACCTCTGAGCACATCTCCTTTATATCACTCTCTGGAATACTCTGATATTAATCATATCTTAATATTCTCTAATTAATATATTAATCCATTTAATAAAAAAAACCCTTTATATATTTTTTACATTTTTTATTTGAATTTTCTCACTATATCACAATGAATGAACTATGGAACACAGATGCACGTATCCTGAAGGCCAACTCTGTTTTCAATACAGATGTGGATACCTCCAGTGATTACTCAAGTGTGTCTAGAATATTTCGGGATTTTGAGCACAAGTTAACAAAAGAACTACACATATGGTGGGAAATTGCTTCACTTGAAAAATGTGTTACTTCACAAATGATACCACGAGGTTTACGTATTAAGAAATTCCCATCCTTTATTGATAAAGATTAGGCCTTCGTGAACAGTTGGAACAAGATTCTGTCATTTAGACTTATGGAATTAATGATTGAATATAAAACAAAAGTGCACCGGAGTGTGAAAGGGGAATTGAAAGTGATTGAGAAAGATATAGAACAGTATAAAACACAGACACGGTTTGATAATTTATATGAATCTAATAAAAAGAATATTAAGAAACTTGATAGTGATATTATGGAGAATAAAAAAGAGAAAATACAATAGAGACAGCCTGGATTACATGAAAGATCAGGTATATAATTGGGCAAGTAATAGACAAGAAAATAGGAGAGTATAACGGTCAACGCTCGATCCTCAAAAATACCAGTACTCCAAAGAAGGTTAGCTTTTCTAGTGTTGATAGTGATTCTCTTGATGGTTCCCTTGCTGGCTCTTCCCCTATCTCTTCACAGAGTAAAGGTGGCCATACACGGGCAAACTTTTATCGTACTGCGATGAACGACCGTATCGTTAAACGATCGTCTGACGATCGTTTTACCATACGATATGCCATCCACGGAGAACGATTATATGAACAGATATAATCGTATCGTTTGACAAAAGAAAAGAACGATTATACATCAACGTACGATGCGATATAAACTTGTGGCGGAAGCAGGATGTACAGCATACAGGAAGTGATGTAAAACATTAGTCATCGGTGGATGTTTGTTTGCCGAAAGTTCCTTTGTGTACGGACGAACGTTGATCAACAAACGATCTGTGGAATGGCTTTGTTTATGGATTCAAAGCAAAGAGCTGCACTTGCTATAGTTTTATTAACATCAGTACAAAAGAAAAAAAAAAAAAAAAAGAGATCATTGTGGAGCAAACGATGGCTTATGAAGCGTGAGCAGTATTCACACATGGGTCTATTGAAAGAGTCGAGAGAAAGAAACCCTGATGATTTCAAAAACTACCTACGGATGTCAGACAGCAGTTTTAACACTCTTCTACAAGCAGTAGCACCACGGATTTCTAAACAAGACACATGCATGAGGCAAGCTATACCTGCAGAGCAGAGATTAATTGCAACACTACGATATCTTGCAACAGGAAGGTCCTTGGAAGATTTAAAATTCTCAGCGGGAATTTCTGCACAGGCTTTGGGGCGTATCATTCCAGAAACCTGCAATGCCATAGTGGAAGCACTGAATGCAGAATATTTAAAGGTAAAATCTCTATTTGTTTAGTTTACAAACTTTCAGATTAAAGCCCTGCCAGGTTTACCTCCCACAGCCATCATTGGACAGACAGAGTATTGTAAAGTTTAACATTTATTGAAATGAAACATAAATAAAATATAAACAGAAGTGTAATAAAAAAAGTGCATTCATTTTGCATTAAGTATGCACAGGGTGTACCAATAATACATACAAACTATATAACTGGAATTATAATTTAACAATATATAATTTATATTACAAAAAAAGAGCAAAAACATCCAATTGTGCACAGGTTTATAGATGAGAATATTGCGGTTGTTCCTGTTCTGAAATAGAAACATTATTGTTAAATCCATTGTTTGTTGGTATAGGAGATACCATCGATGGCCATGCCGTTTGTTGGTCATATGTTACAACAGAATTTGGTGTGGACATTCTGTGTATGTGCTGAGGAAATTGATGTGGAGGAAACCAGTTTGAGTTATTAGTGCTTTCATATGGATTGTCCATGCATCTAGTTGTGTCATTTAGTTTTTTTCTTAGGCCTCTTTGCAGGGCTTCAGTTATAATTGATTCTGCAAACAGCCTCTGTTCTTCATCCATTCTTCTCAGTTTGGAAGCAGTCGCGAATCCAAATGCATCAAACTCATCTGATGGCTTGTGAAGAAGAGCAGCAGCTTTGTTTATTAATTTCTGTGTTGATTCTTCATAATTTACTTTATTTTTTCTTTTCCTGCCCTTTGGCATTTTTTGTGACGTTCTATCTTCTTGTCCATCTGTGTTTGGAAGGCTGGTGTAACGTTCACAACGGGGAACCGCTGTAACCGAGGATATGGTGGGAGCCCAGGGGTGTAGCCATAGGTGATTGTAGGCAAAGACATGATGATGATGATGAAAGTAATAGTAGGTTTATTGGCAGTCAGAACACAGAAACCAAAAGGCAGGAACAGGCAAAAAGGCTAATCAAGGTACCAGATGGTGAGGGAAAAATGGGGAACACAGGAACAAAGGTACTCACTCAGGAAACAAGGTAACAAGGTTTTCAGGAACAAGGCATACAAGGTTTACAAGGTTTTCAAGGTTCAGGTTCAGGTTCAGATTCAGATTCGCAGGTCAGGAACAAACAGAATACATTCAATGACTCAGCCCTGAGCAAAGCTCAGGGCAGGGTTTATAAAGGGAAGGTGATTAGGAAATGGGAAACACATGAGGGTAAACGGGCACCCATCACGGGTGGCGAACCAGGAGCACGGGCACCCATCACAGGTGGCGGACCAGAAGCACGGGCACCCATCACAGGTGGCGGACCAGGAGCACGGGCACCCATCACAGGTGGCGGACCAGGAGCACAGGCACCCATCACAGGTGGCGGACCAGGAGCACCGGCACCCATCACAGGTGGCGGACCAGGAGCACAGGCACCCATCACAGGTGGCGGACCAGGAGCACAGGCACCCATCACAGGTGGCGGACCAGGAGCACAGGCACCCATCACAGGTGGCGGACCAGGAGCACAGGCACCCATCACAGGTGGCGGACCAGGAGCCCAGGCACCCATCACAGGTGGCGGACCACGAGCACAGGCACCCATCACAGGTGGCGGACCAGGAGCACAGGCACCCATCACAGGTGGCGGACCAGGAGCACAGGCACCTGTTAGAAACAGGAAGAGGCAAGCCAGGACAACAATACCACCACTTACAACAATAGACCTGATAGAGACAGGATTAACCGCCCTACCAGGTCCAGTAGCAGGAAAAGTGGAACTATCCAGGGCAGGCAGGTCCTCAGGCCCGGAGGCCAGGGCAGGTAGGTCCTCAGGCCCGGAGGCCAGGGCAAACAGGTCCTCAGGCCCGGAGGCCAGGGCAGGCAGGTCCTCAGGCCCGGAGGCCAGGGCAGGCAGGTCCTCAGGCCCGGAGGCCAGGGCAAACAGGTCCTCAGGCCTGGAGGCCAGGGCAGGCAGGTCCTCAGGCCCGGAGGCCAGGGCAGGCAGGGCCAGGGCAGGCAGGTCCTCAGGCCCGGAGGCCAGGGCAGGCAGGTCCTCAGGCCCGGAGGCCAGGGCAGGCAGGTCCTCAGGCCCGGAGGCCAGGGCAGGCAGGTCCTCAGGCCCGGAGGCCAGGGCAGGCAGGTCCTCAGGCCCGGAGGCCAGGGCAGGCAGGTCCTCAGGCCCGGAGGCCAGGGCAGGCAGGTCCTCAGGCCCGGAGGCCAGGGCAGGCAGGTCCTCAGGCCCGGAGGCCAGGGCAGGCAGGTCCTCAGGGCCGGAGGCCAGGGCAAACAGGTCCTCAGGCCCGGAGGCCAGGGCAAACAGGACAGAAACTGGCTCCGGAAGAAGCAGTCGTCTGGGAGCTGGCACGGGAATGGAGTCTGGCTGAGCTGTAGGCACGGAGACCGGAACCGGCTGAGTTGCAGGCACGGAGACTGGAACCGGCTGAGCTGCAGGCACGGAAACTGGAACCGTCTGGGCTGCAGGCACGGAGACTGGAACCGGCTGAGCTGCAGGCACGGAAACTGGAACCGTCTGGGCTGCAGGCACGGAGACTGGAACCGTCTGGGCTGCAGGCACGGAGACTGGAACCGACTGGGCTGCAGGCACGGAGACTGGAACCGACTGGGCTGCAGCCGGCACAGGAGCAGGTGACTGGAGAGCCGGCACAGGAGCAGGTGACTGGAGAGCCGGCACAGGAGCAGGTGACTGGAGAGCCGGCACAGGAGCAGGTGACTGAAGAGCCGGCACAGGAGCAGGTGGCTGAAGAGGATGCTGGGAAACCGTAGAAAAACTAATAAACTGGGGTTCAGGTCTGAGAGGAAAAGAGGGTGACCTGGGTTTGGCAGCTGCCACAGGAGCAGAAGGTTGTGGAGGAGACAAGGGCCTAAAAACTGGAAGTGGCCGATCTGACACAGGCCAGATAGCAGTTTGTAATTCATCCTCATCCGAGTCTAGATCCTCCCAGTCCTCATCGAAGACTGAATCCTCCCAGTCATCATCAGAGACAAAATCCTGCCAGACATCATCAGTGAAATGGATGGCGTCTTCTGCCTTATCCTCTCCATCCCAAGGGAGTTGCAGTTTAACAACGGAGTCAGAAGGCATGGAGGGCTTTCCCAAAGGCTTCCTGCAGTTTGGCTGAGTCATTCTGTAACGTTCACAACGGGGAACCCCTGTAACCGAGGATAGCCACTCCAAGGGAAGTGGATATGGTGGGAGCCCAGGGGTGTAGCCATAGGTGATTGCAGGCAAAGACATGATGATGATGAAAGTAATAGTAGGTTTATTGGCAGTCAGAACACAGAAACCAAAAGGCAGGAACAGGCAAAAAGGCTAATCAAGGTATCCAGATGGTGAGGGAAAAATGGGGAACACAGGAACAAAGGTACTCACTCAGGAAACAAGGTAACAAGGTTTTCAGGAACAAGGCATACAAGGTTTACAAGGTTTTCAAGGTTCAGGTTAAGATTCAGATTCGCAGGTCAGGAACAAACAGAATACATTCAATAACTCAGCCCTGAGCAAAGCTCAGGGTGGGGTTTATAAAGGGAAGGTGATTAGGAAATGGGAAACACATGAGGGTAAATGAGGTGGGTGGAAAACAGACTGTGAATAGGCAGATAACAGAAACAATAGACACAATGAGTTCAGGACCAGTCCCGAGAGCCCCCAGTGGCTCATGAGGTAAGTGCTGCAAATGACCAGAACAGCACCACCAGAGTTCAAGTCCCGGGCTGATCCTGACAGCTGGAAGCACTAGTACTGCTAGTGTGTTGTGATGCCGGTGAAAATAAAAAAAGTGTGAGAAATGTAACATATCAATTACAATGAATATAATTTTTTACCCTTTTTTTGTTGCAGTTCCCCTCAACTGAAGTGGAGTGGAAAGCAGTAGCTAAACAATTTGAAGATTACTGGAATTTTCCAAGCTGTCTTGGATCAATTGATGGAAAGCATGTGAGGATCCAGCCTCCCTCCAGTTCTGGCTCCTATTATTTTAACTACAAGGGGTATTTCAGCATTGTGCTTTTGGCAATAGTTAATGCCAAATATAAATTTTTAATGGTTGATGTGGGGAAAAATGGAAGAGTCTCAGATGGTGGAGCCATGGAACAAACCTTTTTTTTATCAGCAGCTCAAAAATGACCAATTACACCTACCATCAAATTCTGATTCAAGAGAAGGGATGAATTATGTTTGTGTTGCAGATGAAGCTTTTGCATTACATAAACATGTTTTAAAGCCTTTCCTACAAAAAAATTTGTCAACTGAAAGAAGAATTTACAATTATCTACTTTCTCGAGCTAGAAGGGTTGTAGAAAATGCTTTTGGCATACTAGCTAATCGATTTCGCATTTTCCATTCCGCCATAAATCTATCCCCAATAAAAATTGATAGTGTTCTTTTGGCCTGCTGTGTGCTACATAACTTTCTACGCCGCACAAGCAGCGCTTGCCAGGAAATATGGTGGACAGAGAGGACATCGATCAACAAACTGTTATATCAGCCGAGTGGCGAAGTGAGCCAAATGGACTTTTGGAACTGCAAGCTGCTACATCATGAAATGCTACTATTGAGGCCAAATTAAGCAGAGAGAAATATGTTGATTTCTTCAATGGCACTGGCGCAGTAGATTGGCAATCAGCTATGGTTTAAAAATTGCAATCAGCTATGGTTTTAAAATGCTATCAGCTATGGTTTTATGCTTCAGCAGTTAATGTGTACCTAAATTGTGTCAGCATTCATTTTAAAATAAAGTAAACATAATCTTTAAAATGTATACATTGTGTTTTTTATGAACTTACCTGGGACATATGTTCTGTGTGGTCCCCTTGTTCTTCAAGTACTTGTTTAGCTGTGATATCATGCGCTTGTACGGCTGTTACATCCTCTGATTGGCTTGCCTGAGTCAGTTCTGATTCAACATGACTTGAAAAGTTGGACCTGGAGTCCCTTGCCAACTCCTGATCCACTGTAAACAGTAGCAGATCATAGTACCATAGTTTCGGAACATACAGTATAAGTCATCAGCTGAGGCACCTGATTTTTTGGAAGCTTGCACTTTGTTTAATTCTTTTTTAAACAGTCCTTACATTGGAAATTTTCGTCTTCACAAATTGAACATCAGCTTTAGGGCACACTGATTTGCAAAGGTTTGCCAATTCTTCATATGCCTTTTCTCGTTTCATTTTATTCATGTAATCTCCCGATTTCACTTTCCAGAGACAAGGAAGGGCCCGGTACAATTCAATAAATTCTCTCAGGAATTCTGGGTTGGTAAATTTTTCTGCTGGCATGTTGATAATGTAGCTGAGGAAACAATCAAAACAATGATTAATAGTAATAACTACTGTTGTACAGGTAATTGCATTGACTATGTCATAAAAGGCATACTTACCAAATTATGTTAGTAGATAGCAGCAAGAAAATTCGTAGAAAGACGAAGGGATAATTCTACGATCTAGATCAGCTCGTTCGGTCCCACAAACTGCGCAACAAACGAACGAACGTATTTATTGCAGATTTCACTGGCTCCTCCTACTTCCGGTTGTGACATCACACAGGTTCCTCTGATGCAGCAGCACAGTGGAGAAGCCATGGAGGAACACAGTAGCACAAGAAAGCCTACCTATGAGGAAGACAGTGGAAGGAGAAAGGAGGAAGACAGTGCAAGGAGAAAGTTTACTGCTGAGGAAGGCAGTGGAAGGAGAAAGGAGGAAGACAGTGCAAGGAGAAAGTTTACTGCTGAGGAAGGCAGTGGAAGGAGAATGGAGGAAGACAATGCAAGGAGAAAGTTTACTGCTGAGGAAGACAGTGCAAGGAGAAAGGCTACTGCTATGTCCAAACAGGAGATGGTGTACATGGTGTCCATCCTGGAAAAAAAAAGATTATGACTGCAAAGAGGCAGAGTATTCAAGGCCGAATACAAGGAAAAATAATTTCTTTGACATAGTCATCCAAGGGCTTCACAAGAAGTTTGGAGTAACCAGATCAAAAGACCAGCTTCGTAAAAGATGGTCAGATTTGAAGTTGAGAGAGCGAGAACAACTTCTAAGCATTAGAAGGATAATTAAAAAAAGTGTGTATTTTTAGTACTTCACTAAATCGAAGTTCTAAGTTTCTAAAACGTGTTATTTACCCTTTTTTTTTTTACAGAACAAAAGCGTAAAAAGTTGCTTTGGACCAGAAAATATTCTAGAGGAAGTGCCTCTTCTTCTGTGGGCAAGCCTGATCCACCAGAGTCAGAGGATTGTGAGAAGGATGACAGGAAGGAGAATAATGACTCGGATGACACTGTGACCATTGATCCACTTGAGCAGTCCAAAACCTATGCAACCTCTGATGCAACAGAAAATCCAGTGGAAGAGTTGAGTGACATCTCCTAGCAGCCCATGCATTCTATTAACCAGTACAGGTAGGTTACACATTATAGTTCTAAGCAGCCACCACTGTTAAAAAAACAAGAAAAAAAATATTAAAACAATTTTCCACTTTATTTCACAGAAGAATACTGTAACGTTCAGTATCCCACAACCCAGAGTAAACCCCAATGTCCCGGGCTCGGCTCACGCTTCGGCCTATAACCGCCACCTTTCACGTTGGGTGGAGCCCTCCGCTACTCGGATGCCGCCAGGACTTAATAGTGAGGAGACTGAGGGAAGAACTCTGGGCGAGCAAGGGAACTAAACGTAAAGTTTATCAAAGTCCAGGAACGGGCCGAGTCGAAACCAATCGGAAATGCGGTACAAAATCGGTAAACAGCAGAGTAGTCGAGGTCACAGGCCAGTACAGCAACTAACAGGGTCGCAGTACAAAACGGAATCCAAAGAGTAGTCAGGAACAAGCAGGCGGAAGTCAAACAGTAATCAGGAATAGCCAAAGGTCACAACAAGAATCACAGAAATAATCACACCCAGGAACAATAAACAGAACCTACGTTGGGCAAGGCACAAAAGGACTGCTGGCCATTTAAAGATTTGAATTTGGTGCCATTGGACGCTGGCGAATCAGCAATCGCGCCAGCGTGACTGTCCCTTTAATTGCGGCGCGCTCCATAGGAGCTGGCGCCTGAGGCCTAGCCGCATCGGCGGCGGAGGAGAGAGACGGGCGTCCCCGTCGTCCCCTCGGTAAGTAACTCACATTACCCCCCCTCCAGAGGGGGCCACTGGACCCTTAGGTTTGTTGGGAAATTTAGAATGAAACTGTCTCACCAACCTATCCGCCTTAACATCAGAAGCAAAAACCCAGGATCTCTCCTCAGGACCATAACCCTTCCAATGAACCAGATATTGGAGTTTACCCCTAGAGATACGAGAGTCAATCAACCTGTGAACCAAAAATTCAGATTGGCCCTCAACAGAAATAGGGGGAGGAGGAGAATTCTGACGTACCACTCTAGCAGGTCTCAACAGAGATACATGGAAGGAATTAAAAATCTTGAGTTCGGCAGGAAGATTTAACCTGAAAGTACATGGGTTGATAACATCAGATATAGAGAACGGACCAATAAATTTGGGACCCAGTTTGGCTGAAGGGACTTTCAAAGAAATGTTTTTGGAGGACAGCCAAACCTTGTCACCAACCTGATACACAGGAGAATCCCTCCGATGTTTGTCTGAAGCCCTCTTCTGAGCAGCTACTGCAGAAGATAAGGACTTCTGAACCTCCTGCCAAGTCTTAGAAAAATCTTCCACAAAGGAATTAACAGCAGGAAGATCACAAGAACCTGAAAATGAAAAAACTCTGGGATGAAGACCAAACACTGTGAAAAAAGGAGATTTGCCAGTGGAGGAATGAATGGCATTGTTATAGGCAAATTCAGCCCACGGAAGAAAATTAACCCAAAGTGCCTGATTGCAGGAGACATAACATCTAAGATATTGTTCCAGAGTCTGATTTGTCCTCTCAGTCTGACCATTGGTCTGGGGATGATATGCGGAAGAGAAAGACAAATCAGTACCCATTAATGAACAAAAAGCCCGCCAGAATTTGGACACGAATTGAACCCCCCTATCCGACACAATATTGAGAGGAGCCCCGTGAAACTTAAATATATGGACAATGAAAAGTTCAGCTAGGGTCTTGGCAGAGGGAAGGGCAGAAAGAGGAATAAAATGAGACATTTTACTAAAACGGTCCACCACTACCCAGATAACAGTATGCCCCTTCGATGGAGGTAATTCTACAATGAAATCCATGGATATGAGTCCAAGGTCTCTCAGGAATAGGAAGTGACTGCAGCAACCCTTGAGGTAAAGATCTAGATGGCTTAGATCGTTGGCAGACTGGGCATGACTCAATATATTTGGCAACGTCTTGTCTTAAAGTCGGCCACCAGAGAGTACGAGACAACAAATCGCAAGTCTTCGCACAACCCGGATGACCAGCCACTTTAGAATCATGAGTCTCGTGAAAGACTGCTTCACGTAAATCACTAGGAACAAATAACTTGCCCACTGGAATATCAGGAGGGGAATCTACCTGGGCATTCGACAAGGAGGTAGAGAGATCCGGACTCAAGGCTGCCACAATCACCTTCTTAGGAACAATAGGAACTGGTTCCAAATCCTCCCTAGGCTTGGAGACAAAACTTCTAGAAAGGGCATCTGCTTTCAGATTCCTTTCTGCAGGCCTGTAGGTGATGAGAAAATTAAAACGTGAGAAAAACAATGACCACCTGGCTTGACGAGGATTTAACCGTTTAGCAGATTCAATGTACAACAAATTTTTATGATCTGTGAACACAGAAACTGTATGCTTGGCACCCTCAAGGAGATGTCTCCATTCCTCAAATGCCAATTTAATGGCCAATAATTCCCTATTGCCAATATCGTAATTGACCTCAGCAGAGGAAAAATTTTTTGAGAAAAAGGCACATGGGTGAATTTTACCAGAGACAGGATGTCGTTGAGATAATACTGCTCCGGCACCGATCTCAGACGCATCCACCTCAACAATAAAAGGCAAAGATGAGTCTGGATGCCGGAGAACTGGAGCAGAAATGAAGGTCTCTTTTAAGAGACTAAAGGCCTCAACAGCCTCAGCAGACCAAATACTAGGGTCAACCCCTTTCTTAGTTAATGCAGTAATTGGGGCCACCAATTTGGAAAAATTCAGAATAAATTGCCTATAGTAATTAGCGAACCCTAAAAATCTCTGGATCGCTTTCAAAGAAAGGGGTTGTGCCCACTGCTGAATTGCTTGGACTTTAGTGGGCTCCATCTCAAGACCAGTTTGGGAAATAATATATCCAAGGAAAGGTACAGCAGAGACTTCGAAGAGACATTTCTCAAGCTTAGCATACAGATGATTCTGCCTTAACCTGGATAGAACCTCCTGAACATGAGCACGATGGGAAAACAAATTTGAAGAAAAAATTAGAATGTCGTCTAAGTACACAACGACAAACCGACCCAAAAGATCACGGAAGATATCGTTAACCAGTTCTTGAAAAACAGCGGGGGCGTTACACAGACCAAATGGCATTACCAAGTATTCATAATGCCCATCTCGGGTATTAAAAGCGGTCTTCCACTCATCCCCCTCCTTTATCCTGATTAGATTATAGGCACCCCTTAGATCCAATTTGGAAAAAATAACAGCCCCCTTCACTCTATCAAAGCGTTCAGAGATTAAAGGGAGGGGGTAACGATTCTTGACCGTGATCTTATTTAACCCTCTATAATCGATACAGGGTCTAAGAGTCCCATCCTTCTTCTTGACAAAAAAAACCCCAGCCCCCGCAGGGGAAGAAGAAGGTCTAATGAACCCCCGCTCCAAATTCTCTTTAATATATTCCTCAATGGCTAAAGACTCGGGGAGGGAAAGAGGATATGTCCTACCCTTGGGAGGAGAAGACCCAGACAATAATTCAATAGCACAGTCATAGGGTCTATGGGGGGGTAAGGATTCAGCTGCTTTTTTACAGAAAACATCAGAAAAAGCGGCATAACAAGGAGGAAGACTCTTTAAAGAAGTAGCGGCCAGGGTCTGGACAGACTTAACACAAGAATACATACATGCAGAACTCCATTTCAAAATTTTACCAGAGGGCCAATCAACCTGGGGATTATGACCTTGTAACCAGGGGAGGCCTAAAATGACTGGAGTCTGTGGGCACTCAGTAATGAAAAATGAAAGAGATTCAAAATGATCAGAAATGGACATGTGAATAACCTTAGATCGAGTAGATACTAGTCCGGAACCCAAAGATCTACCATCAATGGCGGATAATCTGAAAGATGGAACCTGTGGTTCCCAAGGAATACCATGTTTTTGAATAAACCCAAAATCCAAAAAATTACCCGCTGCCCCAGAATCCAAAAAAGCAGAGCTCTGCACACAACCACTGTCCCAACTCAAAAGAACCGGAATTAAAATTTGAGAAGATTGGGGAGTAGAAACGACATCACCCAAGCAAGACTCCCCAGACCTGCTTAGGTTCTGTCGTTTCCCGGCCTTTTGGGACAGGTGTTGCGAAAGTGCCCCTTATCCCCACAATACAGACATAACCCATTATTCCTCCTTCGAACCCTCTCCTCGGAAGAGAGACGAGTAGAACCAATCTGCATAGGTTCTTCTAAAGATCTAGGAAAGACTTGAGGGGTGTTAAAGACATTTACAGAAGGAGGTGTAATATAGGTAACCTGCTCCTCCTGGAGTCTCTCTCTATGCCTTCGATCAATCTGGATAGCCAGATGCATGAGAGAATCCAGAGAAGACTGTGCGGGAAAATTTACAAGACTATCTTTAATAGTCGGAGCCAAACCAACCCTGAATTGACTCATAAGAGCCGTATCATTCCAGCCCGTCTCTACCGCCCAACGGCGGAATTCAGTACAATAATCCTCTGCCCGCCGTTTGCCTTGTTTAAGGGCACGTATGGCTGCGTCAGCAGAGGCGGCACAATCAGGATCATCGTAAATAATAGCCATGGCATTAAAGAAAGCCTCTAAGGAGTGACGGGCTGGATCCCTTTGAGACAAACTAAATGCCCAGAGCTGGGCATCACCCTGTAACAGCGTAACTACAAAATTCACCCTAGACTCCTCAGTAGGGAAGGAATAGGGTAAAAAACTGAAATGTAATTTACAGGCCTCTTGGAAAGTAAAAAACTTACTTCGATCCCCAGCAAACTTCTCGGGGAAAAAAAACCTTGGGCTCATGGAAGGTACTACCAGCAGGTGGAGGTAGAGAAGTGCTTGCCTGAGGAGTAGTGTTACTCGGACCAGGAACAGGCTGTTGCTGCATCATGTCAAGTCTGGAAGAAAGACCGTGAAGACATTGCACAATATAGTCTTGCTTGTCCTCCTGTTCACCAAGTCTCTGTAGAAGATTTGCCAGAATCGCTTCCGAAGGAGTGGTGGAAGCAGTAGCTTCAGCTGGCTCCATCTTCTTAGTTTTATGGCCCAATGTAATGTAACGTTCAGTATCCCACAACCCAGAGTAAACCCCAATGTCCCGGGCTCGGCTCACGCTTCGGCCTATAACCGCCGCCTTTCACGTCGGGTGGAGCCCTCCGCTACTTGGATGCCGCCAGGACTTAATAGTGAGGAGACTGAGGGAAGAACTCTGGGCGAGCAAGGGAACTAAACGTAAAGTTTATCAAAGTCCAGGAACGGGCCGAGTCTAAACCAATTGGAAATGCGGTACAAAATCGGTAAACAGCAGAGTAGTCGAGGTCACAGGCCAGGTCAGCAACTAACAGGGTCGAAGTACAAAACGGAATCCAAAGAGTAGTCAGGAACAAGCCAAAGGATCAGGGCAGGCGGAAGTCAAACAGTAATCAGGAATAGCCAAAGATCACAACAAGAATCACAGAAATAATCACACCCAGGAACAATAAACAGAACCTACGTTGGGCAAGGCACAAAAGGACTGCTGGCCATTTAAAGATTTGAATCTGGCGCCATTGGACGCTGGCGAATCAGCGCCTGCGCAATCCCTTTAATTGCTGCGCATGCGCGCGGGGCGCTCCATAGGAGCCGGCGCCTGAGGCCTAGCCGCATCGGCGGCGGAGGAGAGAGACGGGCGTCCCCGTCGAGGGGGCGACAGGCGTCCCTGTCGTCCCCTCGGTAAGTAACTCACAAATACATTGCACCACAAAAACTACTGTATCTTTATACAGAGGACAGCCAGATGTTCAAATTTCAGAAGAGTTTTCCATTGCAGCAGCAACCAAGGACTCTGATCCAAAAAAAGAACAAAATATCTTAGGGGATATTGAAAAATGCAAGCAAATCTTGGCAAACATTAAAAAATCTGTAAATTCATTAGAAACAACACTTGAGAACATATGCAAAAAAGGTTTCCAATGCTGATGAATAATTTGCTGTAAAAATCTTGTGCATTTTTTTCCCCAAGTATGTTTATCACATAATGTTTTGCATGTGTTTCAAATGCAACCAATCTTTTATTCTTTTATTCTTTTAATAGTGTTGAATGCTATAAAAAAAATTGCTGCATAGTGTATGAGCAGAATATGCTATAGCACGTTGCTTGCTGCATGTGCAGCTTAAATAAATATTTTTTTTTAAAAAAAAGTATTGGTCTTGCTTTTATTTCTATTACCTGTTGCATATGTTGCATACATATGGCTTTTAATACATATAGAGATTTTTATGTGGTTTATAATGTTTATAATGTTTTTATGTCTGTGCTGTACAGGTGGCAGCCCCTCTTGTCTTGCCCACCATCTGTCTGGCTGCTGTGACTGCTTTGTGTAGTTGTGTATTGGTTGATATTGTTGTCCAGCACCTGTCTGGTTTTTGTGTATCTGATAAAATCAGTATCTATAAAGAGATTACCTGAGATTAAAATTGTAAATGCATTTTTAACAATCAGACACAGACTGTATACCCTGCACTTTCACACTTGTAGCAGTGTTTTCACCTCATCAGACAGTAGGAGTGGTGCCAGCATTGTGTCATTGTCTGTAGGATATAGTCAGTTTCTCCTTCCATGCCCCATGCAGACATATGGATTTATAAATAAACTTTCTTTCACATATGAGGTTATAGGATGATATTTCTGCAGTGAGCACCAATTTATTTTCTTTACATAGCTTCATATGGTTAATGAAGCTTAAGCAAAGAACGTTCTGGTCCTTCTGTATATTTTCGTTGGCTTGTGCTACAATCCTGACATGCGCAAAGAACGATCGTTCTATGACAAATGTCTGTATTTCACACTCACTGGCCGATTTTATTCCTGAACGACTAAAATTTTTCAACTCATCCGATCAATTTTGCGAACGATAATGTTGAGACGATCGTTCGTCCGACGATCGTTCATACACCATCAACTATCCGATAACTTACCGATATTATCGGAACGTTCTGAGATTGGTCGTTTGGAAGTAAAAAATCTGCCTGTGTATGGCCACCTTAACAGGAGTGAAAAAGCTAAAGATGTGTTTCTGGGGGAACATAATTTTTTAAAGAAAAGCTACACGGGTGCCAGGCAATGGACAATACGAAGAGGGAACTGTGGAAGCGGCAACCAGAAGAACTGACCAGGGAACAAGAGGACAAGAATTGATATGCCCTACGGAAGAAACATCCGAAAAAGTATTGAATATATCATCAAGGGACTTGATATTACTGCAAGTACAAGTGTTAAACAAAGGACTCTCATTTTCACCTTACTATGTTTGATACGATAGTTGATGTGAATAATTTTGTACGGAGGGTTGTTCTTAAAAAACACTTTTTACAAATAAGACAGGAAGGTGGGTTATTGACATCGGAAGGAGAAAATGGTCAACAGATTAACGAGATCAATGGGAGATTTAGAAATAAAAGTGACTTCTATCCAAGACAATTGAGGGGCCCCCTTGTGGAACAGTTCCAGAGAAAAGTCGGGGAGAGCTTATCGGAATTTAGTAATACAGTGAAAGAACAAGATAGTAAGTTAACCAAAGTGGGAAGGAGAAGCAGGCATTGAGAGATTTGAAAGAGGATCGGAGTATAACTATTAAAAATGCAGATAAAGGGGGTATGGTGGTAGTGCAAGATACCATAACGTATAGATCAGGAAGCATATGTGAAACTAAAGGGAGATCCTACGAGACAGTTCCAGGTGGCATTAGAATGTTTGGTCCAAAAGGGAGTGGAGAACAATGTGATAGATGTTGTATTGCGGGATCATTTGGTCCCATAGGCAATAACTATCCCCACCTTCTATCATCTCCCGAAGGTCCATAAGAAAGAGAGACCCCCTTTGGGAGACCAATCATCTGTTAGGCCTCACCTGTCTAGAGTCCAGATGTGAGGAGAAGAGGTCAAGCAGGAGCGTCACAAGCTGTTGCAGGAAGTAGTAGTATTGAAGGGGTAGGCAGAAGAGTAGTCGAAAGGCAGGCCGAAGTCAGTGCAGGTGGAGTTCAATCGTAATCGGATAAACAGGCCGGAGTCAGATGCAGGCAGAGTTCAATCGTAAACAGATAAACAGGAAACAGAAAACCGGAATCAAATAGTCAGGGTTCCAAAAAGTACAGGAGCAAGTTTTTATCATCAAGCACAGAGCCTTCTCCTGAGTGTCCTTTTAAAGAAGGCGTTTTGGCGCCAAATGTAATGACGCCTGTGTCACCACGCACGTTCATGTTAGCGGACGTTTTCGTCGTCACGTGTCCGTTTCAGCGCGACGTAAGATGACCCATGCATCCTCGTCGGTGCCCATCTTGACCCGGGTGCTTATGCACGCAGAATTCGTACATTGCCCCCCCCATGGGGTGGCCTCTGGACACCTTTGTAAGGTTTCTCAGGATGACTCTTGTGAAAGGCTCTGATAAGTCTTGGAGCGTGGATATTCCCAACAGGTTCCCAGGAATTCTCCTCATCTGGAAACCCCTTCCACTTGATTAGATATTGCAATTTCCCCCAACGGAGCCGAGAATCCAAAATTTGTCGAAATTTGAAATTCAACCCCTTCTTGGCAAATGACAGGAGGAGCAGGAACAGGATGCTGACTGGGAAGCAGACTTGAACGGAATCTCTTCAGTACGGCAGCATGAAACACCGGTTCAAAAAGTTCCAGTTCAAAAGTAACAGAATTAATGCATCTCTTAATTGAAAAGGGACCAACAAATTTAGGAGCCAGCTAATTCGATGGATGAGGAAAATTAAGGTTTTTGGTAGCTAACCAAACCTTCTCTCCTACTTGAAAACCTGGATCTGCATCTCGTCTCTGGTCAGCAAAATCTTTAAACTGAAGTTGAGCCCTGCGAATCATCGGTTGTAACACTTCAACACTTCAGGAATGATAGTCTGCCCTGAACTGAAGGAAGCAAGACTTCAGGAAAAATACCAGGAAACATCGTAGGATGAAATCCAAAATTGGAGAAAAAGGGTGTCTTGTTTTGTGGATGAATGAATGGAATTGTTATATGAAAATTCAGCCAGGGAAAGAATCGAAGCCCAATTATCATGCAAATAGGACGAAAAAGACAGAATGTACTGTTCTGTTTGATTCGTCCTCTCCGTCTGCCCATTGGTCTGAGGATGATTTGCAGAGGATTTGACCAAAGAGATTCCAAGAGATTTACAAAGTGCAGTCCTGAATTTAAACCATGAAGACGAACTCTCTCCTTAATGAAGACATCCACAGTCTCAGACGCTGAAGGAAGATGAGGAAGTGGTATAAAATGGGATAATTTCGTAAGACAATCTACCACAACAAAAATAGTATTGAACTTACTAGAAGGAGGAAGTTCCACAATAAAGTCCATAGATATGGAACTCCACTGTGCTTCAGGTGGTGGTAATGGTTTTAAGAGACCCATAGGCTTAAGATCTGGCACAATGTTTACACGTGCGGACATACGAAATGCAATCTTTCACCACAGATGCCCATCAGAAAAAACGCCTCACCAAATCCAAAGTCTTCCTGATTCCTGAGTGGCCCACCAAAGGATGATCATGCATAAGTATCAGAGCTTCACCTCGAAGTGGAGAAGTACGAAAATTCGCTGCTCATAAAAGAGAACTCCATTTTTCACATGTAAAGACTTAAAATGCGGGTAGTCCTCAATAGATTGCTGAATCTTCTCCACTTTTTTGAGAAAAGAAGACTGTAGCAATAGAAAGTTCTTGGAATGAAGAATGGTTATAGGAAGGGTTGTCGTTTCCACCTCAGAAAATTGACGTGAAAGAGCTTTCACATTCTTTGAACTGGGCTTATACGTGATGTGGAACTGGAACCGAGAGAAGAACAGAGCCCATCAGGCTTGACGGGGATACAGTCGTTTAGCTGATCTTAGATATTCAATGTTTTTGTGATCAGTAAAAATTAAGATAGGATGCAACGTTCCTTCCAATAAGTGTTGCCATTCTTCTAAAGCATACTTGATAGCTAATAGTTCTCGATCACCCACACCGCAATTCCTTTCAGTGACAATTCCTTTGAAAAAAAAAAAAGCAACTGGTTTGACAATGTACTTAGCCCCCATTCTCTGGGAAAGAATTGCTCCCACAGCATCTTCGGAGGCATCCACCTTGAGTAGAAAAGGCCTAGTGGGATCCGGATGAATAAGAATTGGAGCAGAGGTGAAAAGTACTTTCAGCCTTTCAAACGCTTCCTGAGTACTAGGAGACCAACAACATTTTCTCTTGAGACTAGTTAAGTCCATGATTGGTTTAATTATTGCAGAATTTTTTTAAAGAAACTTTCAATAGAAATTGGCAAAGCCACGAATCTTTTAACTCCCTTCCGACCCTTTGTAGGAGGTCACTTAAGAATCGCATCCACCTTGCTTCCATCCATTTGAAATCCTGAAGCAGATACAATGAATCCCAAAAATTCGAGAAGATTTCTCAAACTCACACTTAGAGGCTTTCGCATAAAGCTGATGTTTTCTCAATCGGTGAAAAACTTCTTTAACATGTTCCCGATGTTGTTCCAAAGACGAAGAAAAAAATCAAAATATCGTCAAGGTAAACAATAACGAATTGGTCAAGCAAATCCCGAAAAATATTGTTCAAAAAATGTTGAAAAGTAGCAGGGGCATTGCAAAGACCAAACGGCATAACTGTGTATTCGAAGTGCGTGGGGTACACTGGATGTGGTCTCGTCGTATTCTTCGATCCCACATGATAAAGGCATATGTGCAATCCAGTATCATTTGACAAAATTTAGTGACTATTCAAGGGAACTGATACATTTCATGCTGGATGCCGTCAGGTTCCTCCTGGAGCATAATTACTTTATTTTTGATGCAAACTTCTATTTACAAAAGCGAGGGACAACGATGGGTGCGACATTCGCCCCCTCATATGCCAATTTGTACATGGGGTGGTGGGAGGAAACCCACATCTCCATGGAACAGAGAAAACATCTAAAACTTTACCTACTCTATATAGACAAACTTTTGTGCATACATCTAGGGTACCCAGAGGGAATTTGACGGCTTTACCTACTCTATATAGACGAACTTTTGTGCATACATCTAGGGTACCCAGAGGGAATTTGACGGCTTTGTGAAGGACATCAATATAAATGACTTGAACCTAGGGTTTACTAGCCAATTTAGCTTAAATAAAATAGAATTCCTAGATGTAATGCTATTGGTGGAAGGGAATGCAATAAACACGAGTATTTTTCGTAAACCTTGTAGCGGCAACACTCTTCTGCATGCCTCGTCCTGTCAGCTCAACAAGCTAATTGAGGGTATACACGTTGGACAGTTCCTGAGGCTTCGTAGAAACTGTTCCACGAATGGGGACTTTGGATGGCAGGCACAAGACATGCGGAGTAGATTTTTGGAGAGGGGCTATAAGCAAAAAACTATACGGAAAGCATTCCAGGGAAAAAAAGGGAGTGTTTGAAAGGATCTGTTCAAATTTAGTGGAAACAGAAATAAGAGTCAGGATTGGTCAGAAAAAGTGGCACTTAGCACCAGATATAGTAAACAGTTTTTTGAAACATCTAAAGTTGTAAAAAAGTTTTTACCTATCCTTTATGGTGATGAGCACTTGGGCTCATACCCTGAAGGACATGCTATCGCCTAGTAACTTTAGATCAGAGGGTCAGAAATGGGACTTGGGGCCGTTAGCATCGACAGGAAACTATAGATGTGGGAGCTACAGATATATAACCTGTAACCAAATGAAAGTTTCCAAGAAATTCAAATTGACAATGACAGGGAGGGAATTTGATATTAAGGGATACATCAACTGTAACACCACTTTTGTGATCTATTTGATTACATGTTTGCAGTGTCAGAAGCAACAGGTGGGCTGTATGACTAAGAAATTGAAGGAAAGGGCAAGAGAACACGAGTCACATAAAAAAAACCCGAACAGCAGAAAAGAGCAATATTACTAGACATTTTGTAACATGTAATGGGGGAGATATAGATTTCTTCTCAATTCAAGGGATATAGAGATTAAGATTGGGAGTGAGAGGGGGAGATCATTTAAGCCTTTTAGAAAGGAGAGAGGTGTTTTGGATTTTCCATTTGGGGACGTTTGCCCTTAGGACTCAATTATGAGTTTGATGTTACCTGCTACATTTAAATGAGACAGAACATAGATTTGCTGTAATTATTCATTATATCTTTATTAGAGAATCTTCAACAAAAGAATTTAGTGACGGCTTTTATAGTTAAATTGGTTTCTGCACTAAGAATTGTATCCTGATGAAGGAGGGTGTTTCCCCCCCTAATTGATTTGTTTGGTGGCATAATAAAAGGGGTATACTCCCCGACTGCATAAGCTCATGTGTGCGGATCCGTTTCTAAACTTGAATGTTATTAAAGGAGACATATAGGATAAATGAAAAACCCTAATTTTGTAGGCATTTATAAGTAATATATTTTGCTTTTACATGGTGCTAAAAATTAATATTATCTTTAAAAATAGCCCCTTTATTGGAGTTCCCTATAGATGTTCTCTGGTCCCTGTCTGGGTTTCAAATGAGGGATGGGCGTGTCCTAACAGTCCTTGCCAGAAGCACAGTTGGAGGGGGACAGCCAATCACAGCCCTGCAGTCACACAAGCACAGGCTTCAGTTCTCTATCAGGTCCTGCTAGCTGCTGATTCCTGTCCTACAGTGCAGTGAGCTGAGAGCTGTTGCCTCCCATGCACAGCCTGGAAATTCAGGGAGCAGGAAGGGAGGGATTATTAGGGTTTTTAGCAGAAATATTCAATAAATCAGTCGGAAAAACTACTTTTTTAAAGGACCAGTAACATCAATTTTTTTAGTATACAATGAAAAAAACAAAACACAATGACAAATAAAACTTTGAAATCGCAAGTCTTTATTAAGAAATAACTTACCGAAACTCCGCTTGCGCTCCTCTTCAGAAAAGGCGATCCATTGTTGTGGCGATCCGGTGCTCCATCTCTGCCTTCCTTATAGGAGATAGCCAGGGAGGAGAAATTGAGTGCCGCACAATGGATCGTCGCCCTGTTGCCTAGGATTGCCACCTGTCCGGTTTTGACCTGGACAGCCCGGTAAAACTTTCTGCACGGTATGCCAAATAAGGAAAACCGGACAGGATTCCCTTGATTAACACGGCAATCAGCAATCGCCCCGCCCCTGATGTCACATGCACGCCCATCTGTCATAGCCCCGCCCAGTAATGGAACTAGTTTGGGGCGGGCCGTGCAGCCGCCCCCCCCCTCGTCCGTGCACGTTTTCTTTGCGGCTGCCGCCGACTCCATTGCACACGATCTGCCGGGGGGACCCTGTGGGGGTGCGGGCCCTGGCCCAGTTGTACCCCCAGCTCCCCTGGTAGTTATGCCACTGGCCCCGCCCCTAACATCACAACCCCGCCTCACCTGCCTGGTCTCCACCATTTCAAAAGGTGGCAACCCTACTGTCGCCTTTTCTGAAGAGGAGCACAAGCGGAGTTTCGGTATGTTATTTCTTAATAAAGACTTAGTGATTTTAAGGTTTAATTTGTCTTTGTGTTTTTTTTGTTGAATACTAACGGGTATTGAAAATATTTTTAATGTTACTGGTCCTTTAAGCACAATTCTTCTGTATCTAAATAAGTATAATGCTCTGGTACATTCTTATTTTTTACACAAAATATCGCCATTAAATTAGGTAAAAACATCAAGAATATAGGAAGGCAGGTATTTTTTGGGACAGTGACCCACAAACCACACAAAGATCCAAAGGCACAGTCACCCCCAACCCATGACAACACCGAGCACCCCCATAGGAACACCAGAGTTATCACAGTGAACCAAGCCTAAAGCAGAAGTTACTTGCTTTACCCCAGGGATTAAGTTGTAGCTCATATGAAGATCGCAGCCTGTCACTAGCGAAGGATCCATGATTTTGCATTGTTGAATTTACCGCTGAATTATAGCTAATCCTCTACAGCTCGGTCACGTGGTTGGATCACATGATCGTTTTGTAACACATGTGACCGTGACATCACCGGGCCCATTTTCAACTTAGAACTAGCAGTGACCGATTCCTCAGCATCTCTACCTGTGTGGTCTTGCCGGCCCGTTTATTTAATCATCCCGGCCTCGCCGCCTCTCGCACAATGGATCCGAACCGGATTATCCAGGCTCTGAGGGGAACGATCGACCCGAAGATGCGCCTGGCGGCAGAGACTGAACTGAACCAGGTCGGTGAATAAATAGCAATATTGGCGGATGTATTGCCCTGGGGTTGTCGCTCACTTTTACCCCTGCTTCGTACTTGCACGCTTGCTTGGGGAAAGTGCCCAGTCTTAGAGGCCTGCTTTGTCCTTCTCCTGATTTGTATTAGCGTGCTGCCTTATTTTGCCATGAGATTTACTGTTCTAGATTTGTCATTGCCATGGGGCGGGCTACTGTTCTAGATGTGTCATTTAGATTTGACATAGAGGTAAAGTATTGTATTTGACTTTCGGTATAATGATACTGTTTGAGATTTACCATGGGGGTGCTGTTCTAGAGCTGTCTTTAGTCACATAGAGTACTGTTCTAGAGTTGCCATGGGGATTGTCACTGGCATGAGTACTGTTCTAGAAATGGCATGGGGGTGTTGTACATTTCTTTATCTGGCATAGATGGATACTGTTCATGATTTGACATGGGGGTACTGTTCGAGATTTTCCATGGGGTACTGCTCTACAGTTGCCATGAGGATTGTCACTGCCATGGGGGTACTGTTCTAGATTTGACATGGGGGTACGGTTCCAGATTTGACATGGGGGTGCGGTTCCAGATTTGACACGGGGGGTGCGGTTCCAGATTTTACACGGGGTGCGGTTCCAGATTTGACACGGGGGTGCGGTTCCAGATTTGACACGGTGGTGCGGTTCCAGATTTGACACGGGGGTGCGGTTCCAGATTTGACACGGGGTGCGGTTCCAGATTTGACACAGGGGTGCGGTTCCAGATTTGACACAGGGGTGCGGTTCCAGATTTGACACGGCGGTGCGTTTCCAGATTTGACGTGAATGTAACCTTATAGATTATATATGGGGACATAGTTGTAAATTTGATATGGTGATATTGTTCTATATCTGGTATAGATGTGCACTGTTCTAGAGTTGATGTGGGAGCATTGTTCTAGATATGATACTGGTGTGGATTGTTGGAATATATGTGTACCGTTCAAGATCTGGCATCGGGGCTACTGCTCTCGATTTGACATGGGGGCACTGTTCTAGATTTGACATAGATATGTACTCTTCTAGATTTGCTATACGGGTACCATTCTAGATTTGCATTGGGGAGGGTGTAGGGTATCGTTCTGCATTTGTAATATTTTTCTCTACATCTGTTTTGGGCCTTGCAGGGATGGGGCGGTTGTTTTTGCTCTAGGTTTGCCATGGGGGGGGGGGGGTAGCAGGTTGTAGGTTTGTCATTTTAGATTTGGCCTGTTGAGGGGAGTGGGATGTAACTAAATTTAGATTTTGGTGGGGTGGTTATGACTCCCTGGGTATCACTCCTTGTGTGTTCTTGTGACCTGTAGTAATGTAGATCGGATCTATCACTATGATCTTTCCTTGAGCGCCCCCCCCCCAGCCTGGATTTTCTAGGTCCAGCTTAGATCATGATTCTTTAATGCTACTTTAGCAGCAAAGAGAGGAGCAGCTTCATATTAATGTTGGACAGGTAGGTGGCCATATAGTGTGTTTGTGTACAGCACCCAATCACCTCATCACTTCCAGTAGAACTGCACTATACAATGGCTCTCTAGTATTTACTGCCTTTATTCCCACAGTCCTACAAGATCATCAGCTTCGCCCCGACCCTGCTGCAGATCATCGTGTCTGACCAGGTGGAGTTTCCAGTGCGCCAGGCAGGTAAGTCTGCGGGTATATAAATGGCTATGCCTGACAGTTGTGGGATCAACAACTGTCATTCCATGCAAGGGTGCAGTTATTTGCTCAACCAGATGTCCTGTCTCTTTAAAAGCGGCTATTTATCTAAAGAACATGGTGACTCAGTACTGGCCAGATCGGGAGCCGCAGCCCGGGGAAGTAGTTTTTCCATTCAACATTCACGAAAACGACCGCCATCAAATCAGAGAAAATATCGTAGAAGGAATAATCCGCTCTCCAGATTTGGTGAGGTGAGATAGATAGGAAATTTTTTTTTTCACCTTCTAGCAGCTCTGGGGGAGGGGGGCCGTCAACCCTGTAAACTGTTCTAAATTGATACATTTAGTTGACACATTTATATTTGTCCCTGCTGAACAGAATCTCTGGGTTTCATTAAAGGCAGCTGTTAGAGTTGATACAATAGTTGCTAATACAGTACAAAATTGTAACTGTTTAGAGTCTGCACCTGAATTACTGAGCTGCCAGACTCCAACACCAGAGACAGGGACATTCAAATTCAAACTTAGATTTTGTGAAAATGGTAAAACATAAAAAATGAAAAGTAATTGAAAAAAGTTTTTATTTCTGAACAACTGAACTGAAAAAAAGTGTTTGTAAAGTGACCAACCCCTTTAATATGTCCATGGGGCTCGCCATCGTGGATCATGTTCGGTATCTTTTGAGTGTCGGTGGCTCTGCACATGCTTAGTGTTCTCTGTGTATCTTATTGATTCTCAGCATATTTCCATTCCCCCCAGGGCGCAGCTGACTCTCTGCCTCCGAGTTATGATCAAACACGACTTCCCAGGCCGCTGGACCGGAGTAGTGGACAAGATTGGCTTATACCTACAGTCACAGAACACTGCCAGCTGGTTGGGCAGCCTGCTCTGCTTGTATCAGCTTGTGAAGACGTATGAGTAAGTGGGAAATGGTTACCATAGGCCAAGCAAGTGATTGGCTGCTCGCAGCTTAGCTTAAAATCAGCCAATTTTTAACTATGCCATCGTGCTGTCAATACTATATGTGGGTATCCAGCCTGGCATTAAAACCTTGGTGTTTCCTGCAGGTACAAGAAGGCAGATGAACGGGCACCCCTCATTGCTGCCATGCAAATCTTCCTACCTAGACTCCAGCAGCAGATTGTCCAGTTACTCCCAGATCCCTCCCATTACTCTGTGCTCATGCAGAAGCAAATACTTAAGATATTCTATGCACTTATCCAGGTAAGATTGACACTTGTACTCCTCTAGTGCATTTCCCACCATGCTCCGTGGCTACAGTCTTGCTGTACTTTGTCTTTTGCCGTCCTTGGTACGCCCTTCCACTCCAGACTGCAGTTCCCAGCATGCTCAGTGGCTGCATTCTTGCTCTACTGTCTTTTCCTGTCCATTGTACTCTCCTCACTCCAGACTGCAGTTCCCAGCATGCTCAGTGGCTACAGTCTTGCTCTGTCTTTTCCCTTCCATAGTACGCCCTTCCACTCCAATTGGTGAACAACCAAATGATGACACAATGGATGGGGATTTTCAGCGCGATCGCCGACAGGGATGTCCCTCCGGTAAGTCTGACTTTAGATTAAAAGCATCTAGAGTATTGTATAGCGATAGCACAATCCATAGGGAACCTGTGTCCTGTCCAACAGGAGACACTGCAAGTGGATGAAGACGACCGCCCGGAGCTGATCTGGTGGAAGTGCAAGAAGTGGGCTCTTCACGTCATCACCCGTCTATTTGAACGGTATCTCTCACCCTGTCATGTGATGTCTGTGATCCTCTCGCTAGCCAATCCCAATATTCCCTTTGTATTTCATTATACTACATTATTTCAGGAGGGCCCTATTATTAGTCACATAATTACACATACCACCGCGTTCAGACCACTCGGGGTCCCCCTGGGGTACAACTGATTTTATTTTTGTCTGTCTTTGCAGGTACGGGAGCCCCGGCAGTGTCACCAAAGAATATTTTGAATTTTCAGAGTATTTTCTGAAGAACTATGCCGTTGGAGTTTTGCAGGTAATGTATTAAAACAGAAGCCTCCATATACCATATACATAGTTTTACAGATATTTGCAAATGCAATTGCTGTTGGCAGCAGCATTGTATGTTTATATGTTTATGCACTGCTATTTTTGACTCAGCAAACTGATTTGGAGGAGAACTAAAGTTTGTCCCATTGTTTTACATGGTAGAACCAAAGAACATAAAGGGCTATGGTGGGCTTGATGCTGTCTCTTGACATTTCTTATTTTTTAGTTGTTTTACAATGCTACCACTTCCTCAACTTCTGATTGGCCAACCAGTCACCCCAATATTGTCTGTCACTGGGCACTTAGTTCATAATTTACAACAACTATTAGAATGCAGCTATAGGAGTGATTGATGTTAAAGGGGTGGTTCACCTTCCAAACACTATTTCTGGAGAACAATCTGAAAACCACTGAACTGAAAAAAAGACGTTTTTCAATTACTTTCCATTTTTATTTTTTACTATAATTCCAAAGTCTAAGTTTAAATTTAATGTCCGTGTCTCTATGTCCTATGTCAGTCTGGCAGCTCAGTAATTCAGGTGAAGACTCTAAAAACTGTTACAATTTTACATTTAGTTGATACATTTCTCAGCAGCATCTCCCCCCAGAGATGCTTAGAAAGGTGAAAAATTAGATTAACGCTTCAATATTAGATAAAAATGTCACACATAGGAAATAGAAAGTAATTGAAAAAAGTCTTTATTTCTGGTGAACTATCTGAAACCAACTGAACTGAAAAAAGCATTGGAAGGTGAACAACCCCTTTAATTGTAATTTCTTATATCATGGCCTGTGTCTCCTCTTCCCCAGGTTCTGCTGAAAGTGTTGGATCAGCACAGACAGAAACAATACGTGGCACCTCGCGTTCTGCAGCAGACACTCAATTACCTGAACCTGGGAGTGTCACACGCAGTCACCTGGAAGCAGCTGAAGCCACACATAAAGGTAAGTCCAGATTACAGCATTTCCTAGCATGCACATATGGATGGAAGCTGCCATGTCGTTTCCCTTAGATTAGAATATATGCACAGAACAGATATATGCGTGAAAACTTGTGATCATGTCCCTCTTAATTAGGGCATTTCGGAAGAAGTAATTTTCCCTCTGATGTGCTACAAGGACGAGGATGAGGATCTGTGGCAGGACGACCCCTACGAGTATATACGCATGAAGTTCGGTAATATATTTTCGCCAATCTTTCTATATCGGGGCCCACCTCTTCGGGTGGTCATTCTATCAGAGCCAAACATGTTAAAATACTTCTTTACATACATAGTTATTACATGTAATATGTTAGGTTGATAGATATATATAGATATAGATATATATATATATATATATATATATATATATATATACTTCCCCCAAATCCCAGCACTCACGATAAATCTTCTCTGATAGCCTGGGTGCATGCCACGTGAAACTTCATACGATCCTCTCCCAAGGAAGCCGCACTACTCAGGACTTATTGTGAAGTAATACTTTTATTGAACACACTAACGTTTCGGCTGCGACACCAGCCTTTGTCAAAGTAACATACATTAAAACATTTACCCTTAAATACCCAAACTATGGCGCGAACATATCCCCAACCCTCCCTCTCTGACGTAAGCACATGTAATTATCCTGATTTAATATATCCTCAACTAGTGCAAATGCATGCTGTTATAGTTTGCAATTGTATCGAACTCGTCTTCTCAATCATTAAATCAGATCCCCAAATGGTAACAAATATAACAAGTAAGTATCGCTTCACTTGTCACTACAGTAATACCCCGATACAGTGTTGCAATTAAGCCCCGCTGGCTCCCTGACATTATGAGCAGTATCTGTATATAAAGCTGCCAAGTCACATCATCAAATACATATCCGATTCAAATAATAATCATATCAGATTCAAATAATAATATTAAAAGCTTACCGCTCATGTGTCACCACCACCGACGCACACCCGTGATGGCCCATCAATAGTGTCTCCTGCTCCCAATATTTACCACAAAATGAGAGTCGGAACCAAGTGTGATCCACCGTCTATACGATCCCCGTGAAAACAAATAAGATCAGATCGCCCATGTAAGTGACAGAAAGCCCCGTGTTCCATGTGTTAATCCATAGTATTGCGTGTAATACGCCGCGCACAGCAAATGCGTCAGCATAGTATCGCCGTATGATAGGCTAAAGCAATTCATTCATTCCCCGTGAGTGTGTCTCCCGATCTGTGGACACTGGCCGTCTCCTGTCAGTTAGGCGTCCTGTACCACAATCAAATCGTGCATCTGTCAAATATATACAAGTGCTGGGACAATTATCGGATCATGGTGAATCCCATCATACCGTGTCACCATATAACCACATCATGGAAAAAACCTAAAATTACAAAATAGCAGGAAAATCATTTTGGTTAGCAGATACATAAGGTGTATAGCTGTATTTAATCGGTCTCAAGAATCCTAAAATCTTAGATAAAAGATTTAATAAAAACCAAAGATTGTATTGTACTCACCCCCTGAATAGAGAGCCTGAGATACCCTAGCAAAAAGCAGGTAGTGAATTCTCAATCTTGCACTAGTTTATCACAATCAGGTCAGATATTAGTCTTGCATGTCAAAGTAATCCCTCAATCAAATATATCTCTCCCTTTTAATGCAGAACTGTGCTAATCAGGTAGTTCCCACCTAGAGGAGTATATTATGTCCCCGTTAAAACTCTACATAAACCAGCACTATTCCCCACATCCCTAACCCGACCCCTAAAAACATTAACCACATTCCTGTATTCCTATAGTTACCTGACGTGACAAGTAACCCAATTGCCATTATACCTATTTGGTAAAGGAATGAGTTAAAAAAGGACAAATAGCATATAGTCACCCAATATCCATTAATCACTGAATCCTAGATTATCAATTTTCTTTTCAAAGTTAAACTTCAATTGCTTAATCATCACAACGTATTATATGTACACCCCCTAATAGAAAGGTGAATAGGACACCATCTCATTAAGTCCACCCGGGCTGATCGTGTTGAGTCTATGGATCCATCTCAATTCAGCTTGCAATAGTAATTTTTCGCGGTCCCCGCCTCTGATTGGTATCGGAATATGGTCAATAATCATGCACCGAAAGCTTGCCAGGGTATGCTTGTATTTCAGGAAATGAGTTGCCACAGGGGTCTCTGCCTTGCCAGTCTCCAGTGCCTGTCGTATTGAACTTCTGTGGTTGGCCATCCGGTCTCGTAGGTTAGTGATTGTTTTACCTATATAAAATAATCCACAGGGACATTTGATGAAGTAAATCAAAAATTTAGATGTACAGGTAAGTCTATACTTAATCTCTATCTTCTTTCCTGTGTGCGGATGGTGGAAGGAAGGCCCCACTATCATGTGGCTGCAGGTGATGCACGAAGGGCATCTATAACACCCATTCTTTGCTGCAGACAACCACGTCCTAGTTTCTCCACTCTGATAACAATGTACTGGATCCGTTTTTACGAGAAGGTCTCGTAAGTTCCGTCCCCGTCTGTATGAGATCCGCGGTTTACATCTAAAGATAGGGGGTAGTGTTCTATCTCTCTCAAGTACAGACAATGTGTATGTATAGCATCTATCAAAGGTCTGTTGTCTGGAGTAAAAGTAGTTACAAAGGTCAATCTCGTATCGGTCCTCTCACGACCCGCTGAGGGTGCCTTCTCCAGTAGATCATCCTGAGTATGCTCCATTGCTTTATCTTTATATTCAAGCAAATCCTGCCGTTTATAGCCCCTTTGGACAAATCGCTCTATCAGATCATCAAGTTGTTCATCAAGCGTGGTGCGTTCAGTATTATTTCTAACCATCCGGATCATTTGAGAGTACGGAATACTCTGCAGTGTGTGTGGTGGATGGCACGAGGTATATAGTAATATAGTATTGCGATCCGTGGGTTTCCTATAGGTGGTTGTTTGAAAGCTCCCCTCATCCAGTTTCACTGTAAGATCCAAAAAGGAGACCTGCTTTCTGTCAATGGAGGCAGTGAACCTAATGGTCGAGTCTAGCGAGTTTAAATCATGTAGCATTTGATCAAACTGCTGCTTGGTCCCTGTCCATACAAGGAACAGGTCATCGATGAACCGATATAGCCTGTGTATAAACTTGCCATACTGTGGTAGTATCCTCTTCTCCTCATACTTTGCCATATAGAGGTTCGCGAAAGAAGGAGCCACATTTAACCCCATACTTGTACCACTGATCTGCAAAAAGTACGACAGTTCAAACTTAAAGTAATTGCAAGTGAGGCATAATCGTAAAAGATCCACCAGAAAATCGATATGAGGGCGTTTGTTGTCAGGAAATTCACATAGAAACTCACGGACCGTCTGAATGCCTTCCTCGATCGGGATCACAGTATAGAGTGAAGCCACATCCATCGTCACCAGCCAAGACCCCATCGGTAAAGGGACAGCTCCCCGGATTTTCTTCAGGAAATCACCTGTGTCACTGATATAAGAGGAAGTTTGCATAACGACAGGTTGCAAAAAATAATCCACATATCTCGCCAATGGCTGTAATAAGGAGCCTCTCGCACTCACAATGGGGCGGCCAGGGGGTGTTTTATCATCCTTGTGTATTTTAGGGAGAGTGTATATTATTGGACAAATAGGATGTTCACTCCTTAAAAAATTTTTTGTAGTTTCAGTGAGGTAGCCCATAGTGTAGCCCATGTCAATCATATTGTCAATCCGGATCTTAAATTTAACTGTGGGGTCCCCGGAGAGTTGTTGATATACGGACTTATCTCCTAGTTGACGTAAAATCTCCCCCCTGTACTCACTATAATTCTGCACCACCACTGCTCCACCCTTATCAGCAGGTCTTATTACAATATTAGTGTTATTAGATAGAGATTGTATAGCTTCGTATTCAGCTTTCGTTACATTGGGACGTGTCATCCTCCCTGGGATTACCTTATGAGTCTCATCTACCAGGAGACGGGTGAATGCCTCTATGGACTTGGGTGTGTTAGCTGGTTCGAAGTGACTTTTTGCTTTGAAAGTTTCAACCTGCTGACCTGGTACTCGAAAATGTTCTTTCAATTTCAATGATCGCTGAAATCTATAAATGTCAGTCATCATATCCAAAGGTTTACTGTGAAAAGAAGGAATAAATGACAAGCCTTTTGTTAACAATTTGATTTCAGCTTCATTCAGTACCTGAGAGCTTAAGTTGAAGATCACTTTCTCGGTGGTTTCACTCCTCTTGTTGTGGATCTTGTGTTTAATCCCACCCCTTCTTTTGTGCGGCCTTCCCTGTCGACCGCCTGTGGGCCCCGATCTAAAAAAGGGGTGGAGCCAAGAGATGCAGAAGAGGGTGTCTGGGATCCCATTCCCTCACGTCCACTGTTTGGTGGATAGGAACGCCCACCTCTCCCTCTTGGATTCCATCTTCTCCTGTTCACTTCAGGGGTATCCACATCAGAGGAATTAGAGGTATATGCAGAGGAATCAAGGCGAGAAGCATGCCCTGCTGTCTGGAATCTCTGTGTTCTACTTAGTTGGTTCATCTCACCACCAGTCAGCCATCGATAGACCCGTCTATTCTGATAGTCAGCATTGACTGTCACCACCTTCTGCTTCTTAAACTTATGCAGATCCGTAGTATAGCGAGATAGCTGTTGCTGTAATTTCTCCAGCCATTTGGTGTCAGTATCTGAAGATAGACAGGCCAGATGTGCACTTTCAAACGCTGCAAGTTCACTCCGTGTGGAGGTCAGGTTTTCACCCGTCTCCTGGTAGATGAGACTCATAAGGTAATCCCAGGGAGGATGACACGTCCCAATGTAACGAAAGCTGAATACGAAGCTATACAATCTCTATCTAATAACACTAATATTGTAATAAGACCTGCTGATAAGGGTGGAGCAGTGGTGGTGCAGAATTATAGTGAGTACAGGGGGGAGATTTTACGTCAACTAGGAGATAAGTCCGTATATCAACAACTCTCCGGGGACCCCACAGTTAAATTTAAGATCCGGATTGACAATATGATTGACATGGGCTACACTATGGGCTACCTCACTGAAACTACAAAAATTTTTTTAAGGAGTGAACATCCTATTTGTCCAATAATATACACTCTCCCTAAAATACACAAGGATGATAAAACACCCCCTGGCCGCCCCATTGTGAGTGCGAGAGGCTCCTTATTACAGCCATTGGCGAGATATGTGGATTATTTTTTGCAACCTGTCGTTATGCAAACTTCCTCTTATATCAGTGACACAGGTGATTTCCTGAAGAAAATCCGGGGAGCTGTCCCTTTACCGATGGGGTCTTGGCTGGTGACGATGGATGTGGCTTCACTCTATACTGTGATCCCGATCGAGGAAGGCATTCAGACGGTCCGTGAGTTTCTATGTGAATTTCCTGACAACAAACGCCCTCATATCGATTTTCTGGTGGATCTTTTACGATTATGCCTCACTTGCAATTACTTTAAGTTTGAACTGTCGTACTTTTTGCAGATCAGTGGTACAAGTATGGGGTCAAATGTGGCTCCTTCTTTCGCGAACCTCTATATGGCAAAGTATGAGGAGAAGAGGATACTACCACAGTATGGCAAGTTTATACACAGGCTATATCGGTTCATCGATGACCTGTTCCTTGTATGGACAGGGACCAAGCAGCAGTTTGATCAAATGCTACATGATTTAAACTCGCTAGACTCGACCATTAGGTTCACTGCCTCCATTGACAGAAAGCAGGTCTCCTTTTTGGATCTTACAGTGAAACTGGATGAGGGGAGCTTTCAAACAACCACCTATAGGAAACCCACGGATCGCAATACTATATTACTATATACCTCGTGCCATCCACCACACACACTGCAGAGTATTCCGTACTCTCAAATGATCCGGATGGTTAGAAATAATACTGAACGCACCACGCTTGATGAACAACTTGATGATCTGATAGAGCGATTTGTCCAAAGGGGCTATAAACGGCAGGATTTGCTTGAATATAAAGATAAAGCAATGGAGCATACTCAGGATGATCTACTGGAGAAGGCACCCTCAGCGGGTCGTGAGAGGACCGATACGAGATTGACCTTTGTAACTACTTTTACTCCAGACAACAGACCTTTGATAGATGCTATACATACACATTGTCTGTACTTGAGAGAGATAGAACACTACCCCCTATCTTTAGATGTAAACCGCGGATCTCATACAGACGGGGACGGAACTTACGAGACCTTCTCGTAAAAACGGATCCAGTACATTGTTATCAGAGTGGAGAAACTAGGACGTGGTTGTCTGCAGCAAAGAATGGGTGTTATAGATGCCCTTCGTGCATCACCTGCAGCCACATGATAGTGGGGCCTTCCTTCCACCATCCGCACACAGGAAAGAAGATAGAGATTAAGTATAGACTTACCTGTACATCTAAATTTTTGATTTACTTCATCAAATGTCCCTGTGGATTATTTTATATAGGTAAAACAATCACTAACCTACGAGACCGGATGGCCAACCACAGAAGTTCAATACGACAGGCACTGGAGACTGGCAAGGCAGAGACCCCTGTGGCAACTCATTTCCTGAAATACAAGCATACCCTGGCAAGCTTTCGGTGCATGATTATTGACCATATTCCGATACCAATCAGAGGCGGGGACCGCGAAAAATTACTATTGCAAGCTGAATTGAGATGGATCCATAGACTCAACACGATCAGCCCGGGTGGACTTAATGAGATGGTGTCCTATTCACCTTTCTATTAGGGGGTGTACATATAATACGTTGTGATGATTAAGCAATTGAAGTTTAACTTTGAAAAGAAAATTGATAATCTAGGATTCAGTGATTAATGGATATTGGGTGACTATATGCTATTTGTCCTTTTTAACTCATTCCTTTACCAAATAGGTATAATGGCAATTGGGTTACTTGTCACGTCAGGTAACTATAGGAATACAGGAATGTGGTTAATGTTTTTAGGGGTCGGGTTAGGGATGTGGGGAATAGTGCTGGTTTATGTAGAGTTTTAACGGGGACATAATATACTCCTCTAGGTGGGAACTACCTGATTAGCACAGTTCTGCATTAAAAGGGAGAGATATATTTGATTGAGGGATTACTTTGACATGCAAGACTAATATCTGACCTGATTGTGATAAACTAGTGCAAGATTGAGAATTCACTACCTGCTTTTTGCTAGGTTATCTCAGGCTCTCTATTCAGGGGGTGAGTACAATACGATCTTTGGTTTTTATTAAATCTTTTATCTAAGATTTTAGGATTCTTGAGACCGATTAAATACAGCTATACACCTTATGTATCTGCTAACCAAAATGATTTCCTGCTATTTTGTAATTTTAGGTTTTTTCCATGATGTGGTTATATGGTGACACGGTATGATGGGATTCACCATGATCCGATAATTGTCCCAGCACTTGTATATATTTGACAGATGCACGATTTGATTGTGGTACAGGACGCCTAACTGACAGGAGACGGCCAGTGTCCACAGATCGGGAGACACACTCACGGGGGAATGAATGAATTGCTTTAGCCTATCATACGGCGATACTATGCTGACGCATTTGCTGTGCGCGGCGTATTACACGCAATACTATGGATTAACACATGGAACACGGGGCTTTCTGTCACTTACATGGGCGATCTGATCTTATTTGTTTTCACGGGGATCGTATAGACGGTGGATCACACTTGGTTCCGACTCTCATTTTGTGGTAAATATTGGGAGCAGGAGACACTATTGATGGGCCATCACGGGTGTGCGTCGGTGGTGGTGACACATGAGCGGTAAGCTTTTAATATTATTATTTGAATCTGATATGATTATTATTTGAATCGGATATGTATTTGATGATGTGACTTGGCAGCTTTATATACAGATACTGCTCATAATGTCAGGGAGCCAGCGGGGCTTAATTGCAACACTGTATCGGGGTATTACTGTAGTGACAAGTGAAGCGATACTTACTTGTTATATTTGTTACCATTTGGGGATCTGATTTAATGATTGAGAAGACGAGTTCGATACAATTGCAAACTATAACAGCATGCATTTGCACTAGTTGAGGATATATTAAATCAGGATAATTACATGTGCTTACGTCAGAGAGGGAGGGTTGGGGATATGTTCGCGCCATAGTTTGGGTATTTAAGGGTAAATGTTTTAATGTATGTTACTTTGACAAAGGCTGGTGTCGCAGCCGAAACGTTAGTGTGTTCAATAAAAGTATTACTTCACAATAAGTCCTGAGTAGTGCGGCTTCCTTGGGAGAGGATTATATATATATATATAATCCTCTCCCAAGGAAGCCGCACTACTCAGGACTTATTGTGAAGTAATACTTTTATTGAACACACTAACGTTTCGGCTGCGACACCAGCCTTTGTCAAAGTAACATACATTAAAACATTTACCCTTAAATACCCAAACTATGGCGCGAACATATCCCCAACCCTCCCTCTCTGACGTAAGCACATGTAATTATCCTGATTTAATATATCCTCAACTAGTGCAAATGCATGCTGTTATAGTTTGCAATTGTATCGAACTCGTCTTCTCAATCATTAAATCAGATCCCCAAATGGTAACAAATATAACAATATATATATATATATATATATATATATATATAAAAGGTACCTAATTTTACCTCCAAAAACTGGGAAAGCTTATTGACTTGAGTATAAGACTAGGGTGAGAAATGCAGCAGCTTCTGGCAAGTTTCAATCAAAAAATTGTGGGTTTCTGCTCCCATTGGAGGTGCCGGCGTCTCATTTTTGGATGCCGGCGAATATTCTTGGAGACTATTCTTGGACGCCGGCGACTATTCTTGGATGCCGGCGACCGTTTTTGCGCTTGAACCGAGTATAAGCCGAGGTAGAGTTTTTCAGCATATTTTGGGGGCTGAAAAACTCGGCTTATACTCGAGTATATACGGTATATCTATATATATTTCCCCGAACTCCCAGCACTCACGATAAATGCATTCACGTCGCCTGGGTGCATACAATCCTCCCCAGAAGAAGCCGCACTGCTCAGGACTTATCAAGAAATATAGATGTTTATTGAAAAACTAACGTTTCGGCTGCAACATCAGCCTTTGTCAAAGTTACACAAGTTTAAAAATGTTACCCTTAAATACCCATGTTATGGCGCGAAAATACCACAAACCCTCCCCCTATGACGTGTTCCCATGTAATTATACTAATTAGATACATCCCCCAATAATACAAATCAATAATACTATAGCATAGAGTGGTAGCATGCTTATCAGTTCAGTCATTCAATTCGATCCCTGAATGGTAACAAATGTGTCAGATAAGAATCACATCAATTGACTCCAGTGTTGCAAAAAGGCCAGAGGGACTCCCAGTTGCTATGAACAGTGTCTGCAGTTGTTCTTCATATAAACCAGCAAAAAGGCAGTAAAATACACATCAAAATGAAGTAATAATAATACAGGCTTACCGCTTCCGTGCAGCCGCCACCATCACGCACCCGTATCTACATATCCCCAATCCAAGTGACACCGTGCTCCCACTGCTCACCGCAAGTAAGTGCATAGACTTTCAGTGCGATCCACCCTCTGTGTGATCGCTGTAAAATCCAAGGCGCAATCCGATCGCCCCCTCATGTGACAGCCCCAGGTTACCATACCCCGTGCTTCATGTGTCAATCCATTCTGTGCAGTGAAATTCAGCGCACACCATTAGTGCGCCAACCCGATGCTGGAGAGTAATTGGTTATAACAGTTCATTCGTTCATCCCCAACGTGTACAGACTTTAACTCCTTCATGTGCAGGAACCTAAAATATAATGATGCAAATCATGTCAGTGCACTTCTCACACTAATATAAAAAATTATTACAATAATATTTGAAATATTCAAAATATGAGTGTCACCAATTAACCACTCTATGCTATAGTATTATTGATTTGTATTATTGGGGGATGTATCTAATTAGAATAATTACATGGGAACACGTCATGGGGGAGGGTTTGTGGTATTTTCGCGCCATAACATGGGTATTTAAGGGTAACATTTTTAAACTAGTGTAACTTTGACAAAGGCTGATGTTGCAGCTGAAACGTTAGTTTTTCAATAAACATCTATATTTCTTGATAAGTCCTGAGCAGTGCGGCTTCTTCTGGGGAGGATTTTATATAGATAGATAGATAGATGGATGCTTGGGTGTCCGCACTCTGTCTTTGTTGCAGGCGAGGTGCACAATCAATTGGAATGATACAATTGATGCATGGATCAGCACACTCTAGTAAAGTGTTTTTATTTGTAACACAGCATTGTCCAACGTCAAACGACCTTTATCCTTGACTCCAAGATGACAATCGGACTAGTCCCTGGATCAACTTGTACTATGAGCTATCTTCCATAACCCTGTATTCCCTTATTGAGTATTTTATTTGAAGTAGGAGCTGCCTATAGCTGCAAATATTTGTGCAGTTTCCTGTGTAGATTCCAAGCAAACATTGCCCCCTAGTGGCCACATATACTATATACATATAGTTGAATGCTTGTAACAACTTACCTAGACTTTATGTACTTGTGGTTGTGTGATTCAGATGTTTTTGAAGACTATGTGTCCCCAGCGACAGCAGCGCAGAATCTTCTGTACACTGCTTCCAAAAAGAGGAAAGAGGTGAGTCAGCAGCTGAACCGTGGGGTAGGGCTGCTTATTCACAGCCGGATGGTAACGGTCTCTTTCTGCCTTAGGTCTTGCCGAAGATGATGACTTTCTGTTACCAGATTCTCACCGGCACCTCAGTAGATCCAAGGAAGATGGACGGAGCGCTGCACGTGGTGGGGTCCCTGGCAGAGATATTATTGAAGGTAAGTTGGTAGTATCTGTGTCTCTCAGGGTACACATGCAGCATAGAATCATTCTCAATTGGCCGGTTCATAATATGTTCTAGAATGTCCTCTTCCTAGCAACTTTGCAATTGGTCTTCATTATTTTTTTTTTTCTATTGTTTGAATTTTCTCTTCTACATCTTTCCAGCTTTCAAATGATTCCTTGTATTCTATTCTTTCAAATGCTCTTCCCTTTTTTTTTTTTTTTTTTTGAGAGAGAGAGATAACAACACCAACAATGTACAATAAAGCCCCTTGATACATTTCTGCAGTCAGTTATTAGGAAAGCTAGAGAAGAGAGGACATTGCGGACATGAAGCTACCATTAGGGGGAACTTGCAGTGACTCTGCATTGAGTCCCCAGGGAAGCCATTGTTCCTCTTGTTCATAATATTTTGGGTGTGAGTAAAATTTTCCTTTTCTAATGACATCCTGTTGTGTAGGGAATGTCAATCTTTTCAGAGTGGCAGCACCAAGCACTTGCTGTCACTTTGTGGATTGCTGACTGTCAAGATTGGGAATGTTCAAGAAGGTCTACTTGCAGAATTTTGTGTGACAATTCTTTATACAAGAGTGAGATTAAACCTTTCGGTTAATTTTTAGTACGTTCTAGAATGTCCTAATCCTGGCAAATTTTCAATTCGTTATACAGGTATGGGATCTGATATCCAGAAACACATTTTCTAGAAAGCTCAGAATTACGGAAACGCTGTCTCCCATAGACTCTGTTTTATCCAAATAATCCAAATGATTAAAAATGATTTCCTTTTTATCTGTAATAATAAAACAGTAGCTTGTACTTGATCCCAACTAAAATATAATTAATCTTTATTGGAAGCAAAACCAGCCTATTGGGTTTATTTAATGTTTAAATGATTTTCTAGTAGACTTAAGGTATGAAGATGCAAATTACGGAAATAACCGTTATCCAGAAAACCCCATGTCCTGAGCATCCTGGATAACAGGTCTGATACTTTTATATAGTTTTTGAGTTAGTTGCCCTCCTCTTCTACCTCTTTCCAGCTGTCATATGGGAGTCAGTGACCCCTGCAGCCTCTGAGAGGCTTCATCCCTCTCCTATTCATATTCTAGTCTTATTCACATAAATGCCTGGTAGCTAGGGAAAATAAGACCCAAGCAACCAGATAGTGGCTCCCCAGTATGGTGTTTTTGCAGCTGAACAAAAACCTAAATAACTGAAAAACCATAAAAAGTGAGGACCATTAGTTCTCAGAATATCACTGTCTCTATTATACTTAAAGATGAACCACCCCTTTAAAGGGATTATTCACCTTCAATTTAAGTTTTAGTATGTTATAGAATGGCTAATCAACTTTTCAAATGACCTTTGGTTTTTTTCCCCTTTTTTATTGGCCTTCTTCTGATTCTTTCCAGCTTTCAAATGGGGGTCACTGACCCCATCTAAAAACAAATGCTCTGTAAGGCTACAAATGAATTGTTATTGCTACATTTTATTACTCCTCTTTCTATTCAGACCTCTCCTATTCATATTCCAGTCTCTCATTCAAATCAATTCATGGTTGCTAGGGTAATTTGGGCCCTAGCAACCAGATTGCCGGCGAGCTTCTAAATATAATGTCTAATCAGTAAATATCTAAAATAATGTGAGTTTTGCAAATTGTGATTCCTAGTGAACGCCTCAAATGGTGGTTGTGTAGAGGGGCTGGATGTCTTTTAGTGATACAAGATTTTAGAGAGAGGATTTTTCTTCTTTTTATAACATTATATATAGGCTTCAGTAACTTATAGGGGGGAAACTACAGGAATGGATGCAATGCTTTGTCTTTTTATTTCCGCCAAAATACATGGGCACACAGTTGCATTGGTTAGTAAATAGCACTGTTACATATACGTTGTGCCCAACCCTGTCCGAGGTCGATAATGAAATTCAATGGTCAAACCCACCAAGCTTCTTTAGATGACATTAGCAGCAGGACGCGTAACCCATGGGCCCCAAAGATTCCGGACCAGCACACATATCACTGACAGGTAGCTCTGTACTTAATCCCTCGTTAATGGTAGGTGTAATGCCTGCTGCCTTTGCAACTTAGTAGGGGGCATCAGTGCAACAGCTTAAGGGGTGGTTCACCTTTAAGTTCACTTTTAATATCTTATTGAATGGCTAATTCTAAGCAGCTTGGCCTTCATTTTTTTATATAGTTTATATATGATTTGCCTTCTTCTGACTGTTTCCAGCCTTTCAAATTGGGTCACTGACTCCATCTAAAAACAAAAGCTCTGTAAGACTACAAATGTAATGTTATTGCAACTTTTTATTAATCTTCTTTTTATTATGTCCCTCTCCTATTCATATTCCAGTCTCTTATTCAAATCAATGCATGGTTGCTAGGGTGATTTGGATCCTAGCAACCAGATTGCTGAAACTGTAAACTGAAGGGCTGCTGAATAAAAAGTGAAATAACTCAAAAACCACAAATAATAAAAATTGAAAACCAACTGCAAATTTTCTCCGAATATCACTCTCTACATCATACTCTAAAGGGAATAACCCCTTTAATAGATGATTTTAAGTTGTGTGCAACTTTTGCACCCAGTGCTGTGCCGATAGTCTATTGAGTTAACTGAGTTAACTGGATTGCCTATAATTTACATGATCAGTGAAGGGTGATTGGCTGCCTTGCCACACAGAAAATACTTGGGGGGGGGGGGGCTGTATGCAAGATGACTGTGTTATCTGACCAGTTACCCCAGACCAATAAATGTGCCCCCTTTTGTACAAAATGTTCCGTGCAAGTGACATAAAGTTATAAAGCCTCTGTACAGCTTAGCTTGATACTTTGACTAATCCTTTTGTATCTGTTTGGCAGAAATCAGTGTACAAGGATCAGATGGAGGTTTTTGTTCAGAATCACGTCTTTCCACTCTTTATGTCGGAGCTGGGGTATCTCCGTGCCAGGGTAAGTCTCTATTGAACCCGGTCATTGAGAACCAGGGAGAGAGAACCTGAGATTTGATTGTTAATCTGTTCTGGTTTTTTTCCAGTCCTGCTGGGTCCTCCATTCATTCAGCACCTTAAAGTTCCACAATGAAATGAACTTGCGGAACGGAGTTGAACTGGCTAAGAAGAGTCTTATCGAGGACAAGGAGCTGCCGGTGAAAGTGGAGGCGGCCATTGCTCTGCAGTCACTGATCAGCAATCAAAGTGCCGGTAAGTGGGAAAAGATCCCTTGTTAAAAGAAATAACCATTTGGGCTTGTGCCATTATTTTCACATTTTCCAAATATTCCCTAAAATCAACGACAGCTAAAGAATACATGAGGCCGTACATTCGTCCCGTCATGCAGGAGCTACTTCATATAGTGCGAGAGACGGAGAACGACGACCTCACCAACGTTATTCAGAAGATGATCTGTGAATACAGCCAGGAGGTGGCGCCCATTGCTGTGGACATGACGAGACATCTAGTAAGTATTTCTCTCTGTTAAAGGGGTTGTGTGCCTTTAAATTAACTGTTATGATGTAGCATGACATTCTGAGATAATATGCTATTGGCTTTCATTTTTTATTTGTGGTTTTTGAGCTATTTATCTTTTTATTCAGCAGCTCTTCGTTTTGCAGTTTCACCAATCTGGTTGCTAGGGTCCAAATTACCCTAGCAAGCATGTGCTAATTTGAATAAGAGAATGGAATATGAATAGTAGAGGGGCTGAATAGAAAGATAAGTACTAAATAGGAAACAATAACAATAAGAGGCACATTTATTAAAGGTCAAAGTTTTTTTTAAAACTATATTAAATTTGAATATACCAGAAATTTGACTGGTGGTTATTTATAAAAAAAAAAATATCTAAAACTCGGACGAATATCCCCTACCCCGAAAACTCGAATCCAATTCAATTAAACTTGATTCGATTTTTTTTTCTTCAAATAATACTCGGTCAGGAAGACTACTAACATGTCCAAATTGGTCCCTGGTTGTCTCCCATTGACTTATACATGAACTCGGCAGGTTTTGGTGGCGAATAGTTGACGTTAACGTTAAAAGTTAACTTTAAAGGTGAACCTGCAACTCTACAAGAACATTTTAGCCATTAACTTTAAGCCTAAAGTGTGTTTAACACTTCTCTGTTGTGTTTTTTTTCAATATAGGCCGAAATATTTGTCAAGGTCCTGCAGAGTGACGAGTACGATGAAGTGGAGGACAAGACAGTGATGGCTATGGGAATCCTGCACACCATTGATATTGTACTGACTGTTGTGGAGGATCACAAGGAGGTAAATGAGCTGGATCTCACTCTGACTGTCCTTTTATTATTGTAATAATACTTATTGTTGGGTTTCATGTGTTTTTTTTCCTCCAGATAAAACAGCAGTTGGAGGGGATATGCCTGCAGATCATTGGACTTGTGCTGCAGAAGCATATCATAGGTAATGCTGGTGATTATATGGAAGTGTGTCTGTATCACTTTAAAAACTACTTAGCCCAGCCCCTGTTACTTACCAGTGCCTCACTTGCTATAACAGATGTTACGGGGGTTCAGGGGGCAGACCAGCCTGCCTTATTTTATAGAAGTATTTTTGCACATCATCAAGCAGCCGCCCAAATCATTGGGGCCAGCAGAAGCGGAAAGCCCAGGCACCATTTAGCTGAACTTGAAACCATTCATTTTCCCTGCAGAGTTCTACGAGGAGATCCTTTCTCTGTCCTACAGCCTGACCAACCAGACCATCTCCCCTCAGATGTGGCAGTTACTTGGGATCCTGTTTGAAGTCTTTCAGAGGGACTGCTATGAGTATTTTACAGGTCTGTGATCTCGTTTGTATGCACTCAAAAGTTCTGGCCACTAAAGGGTGCTTTTGTTAGAAAAAAAAAAAAATAAAAAATATATATATATATATAATACAGTAGTGTGTGTATATATATATATAGTCATTAACTTTTTTTATGGTGTGCTTGGTGGAATTTCGTTAGTAGAACAGAGGTTCTGTCAGAGTTAGTAACACTTTCATTAAAGGATAAGTAAACCGAATCCACTCTTTTGGATTCGGCCTAACATTCTGCGCAAAAAGTTTTTGGCCGAATACCGAACCTGAATCCTAATTTGAATATGCAAATTAGGGGTGGGAAGGGGTATATATAAATATTTTTTGCTTCCTTGTTTTGTGACAAAAAGTCACGCAATCTGCCTCCCCGTCCCTAATTTGCATATGCAAATTCGGATTCAGTTTGGCCGGGCAGAAGGATTCAGCCGAAATCCGTATCCTGCTGAAAAATGCAGAATCCCTAATTTTAAGCAATGTACATTTATTTATTTATTGTTTTTTATTTTTTGTTTTTTTTTTAATTCCAAGATATTCAAGAATAAGTAAACCTTTTTTTCCCCTAACTCTAAAATGACTCAGCTTCCCAGAACAGCATACCATAGTCACTGCATTCAGTTTAATCTGGTTTCTCTTGCCTAATTGGGGGACACAAGGACCATGGGGTGAAGATCCATCAGCTTGGAGAGTGGAAACTAACATGTTAATTGTGACTCCTTCTCCTGCTCTGGGCTTCATCCCCTGCCTCCTCCTATAGTATTCAGCTTCTTTTAGTGTCCTCAGAGGACTGGAGCAAATGGTCAGGACCACGGTTAAGATCATGCCACACCAGGGGCACCTGAGCTCGCTTTATGTGCCCCTCCAGCTGACTAGGTTCAAGACCTACCACAACGCCCGATAGCCTCCCCGCTCCACGGAGTACTGCAGGCTCGCTCCACCCCCCCCCCCCCCGTAGCTGAGTTCCTGCTCCTCGTAGGTCTGCACCAGCTCTTCGACAGACACTACGGATATGTCTTATACACAGGGGCAGACATGTATGGGCAATTCAAGCTGGACGGTTTGGTGAGTTTAATTAAACAAGCTCTCACAAAAACTGCTCCTTCCCCCCTTCCTTCCGACTTACTCGGCAAGCACTTCTAGCCTGAGGCCTTTTTCCTAAGCACTGTTGCGCCTCTGCTACTCTCTGTGTCCTGAACCGGCAAAACTCCCGCGCCTCTCTTTGCGCGTTCTCAGTGACGCACTTCCGGGACTAGGAGTATTCTGGCGGCAGAGAAGGAGCACCTGTTTACAGCACCGTAAGTTCTCCTGCACGGACCCTCGCGGATAGCAGCTGACAGGTACTCTCTTGCACTAGACCTGTCTCTCCTGCTGTGCAGTTTACTTCTGCGCGCCTCAGCCGCCGACCCTGACTCCTTACGCGCTCTCTCCCTTCTCGCTACAGACCCAGCCTTGCCTAAACCCAACAGCACACGTGGCGGACAACCCCTGCTCTCCTCCTTTAAAAAAAAAAAAAAAGAGGAACAGTTTATTGTCTTACTTGGCTATAATGGCAGACAAAACAGAGGAGCCCAGGACCTCCAAGTCCTCAGCACCCTTTCGCAAGACAACATGTGCTACCTTCCTTGCCTGTACACTTTGCAAGTCTAAATTCCAAAGTGCTTCGGCTGACCCTGTTTGTTTAGCATGTAGGCCCAACACTTCCAGCCCTACACCTCCACCAGCTTCCAGTGCACCCACTACAGACTCTGAGTTGGTTCGGGCACTATCCCTCTCACTTGCTGGCCTGCACAACCTAGCCCGCATCCCTAAAACACTAGACAAGGTCCTTGAATGTCTGTCTACCCCAAGAGTAGCAGACACCCATCCTACTTCCTCAAACCGCACCACTGTTTCACCTCCCATCTCTCCAGGTGAACTTCTCACTCATTCAGACGAGGAAGGGCAAATCCCTTCTGAGGAAGAGTCGGACCAGGAACATCCTGATCCAGACCAAGATAATGCCCAGAACACAGTGAAGTAGAATGTCTCATACAGGTGGTACTAAAGACTCTTAACATAGAAGACACTTCTTCAACCATAAAACCGGCAAAGAATAGCTTTAAGAGACAAAACTAAAGCTCATACATCTTTCCAGCATACGAACAGCTAGAAGAGATCATTAAGTCTTAATGGAAGACTCCTGACCACAGAGTACAAATCTCCAGATTCTCACAAACCTATCCCTTCCCACAAGAGAACATAGATCTCTGGTCAGCTCCTCCGGTGGTCGACCCACCCAATGACAAAAGACTTGAAGGGTTCTTCAAAGCAGCAATCACAGCATCTGGCACAGCGTTCAGACCGATTTTTGCCATTTTTTTTTTTTGGCTGGGTGGCAAAGGCTATGGAAGTCTGGGTAGAGCAAGTAGCTCAGCTCATCGGGTCTGAGGATCCCACTACAGACTCTATTCTCTCACAAATACCAGATGCTACAGCCTACATCTGTGACGCATCCCTGGACACGGTGAAAATGGTTGCCCAAGTGTCTGCACAATCCATTGCTGCCAGACGATTCCTTTGGCTGAAAACATGGTCAGCAGATCTCCCTTCCAAAAGATCCCTAGCGAGCCTTCCCTTCCAGGGAAAACAGCTCTTCGGGGCCGAGCTAGACAAGCTCATATCCCAGGCCACTGGTGGCAAAAGCACCTTACTTCCACAGGCCAGGCCTAAGAGACCTACTTTTAAGCGAAGACCCTTTTTTTTTGTCCCTTTCGCCAAGGACAGAGGACGAAACCACAAGCAGAAAAAAACAATTCCACCTTTCGCCAGTGTTACCTCTGCCAAGGGACAGACCAAGCCCTCCAATGACAAATCCACGTCCGCATGAAGATGTACCCACCCCCGAAGGGATTCCCTTAGACGGACACCTCAATTTCTTTCGGGAGGTGAGGAAAAGCCAAGTAAGAGACCAATGGGTCCTACATGTGGTATCCCAAGGTTATTTTATAGATTTTGTTCAGCGTCCTCGATGCAGATTTTTCATTTCCCGACTACCCACACGGGCCCCCGAAAGGGAAGAACAGTCATAAACGACCTCGTGTTGGCAGGGACAATTCAGCCCGTACCCCCAGTGAATCAAGGGAAGGGATACTATTCCAACCTGTTCATGGTCCCCAAAAAAGATGGCTCCTTAAGGCCAGTACTGGACTTAAAATGCCACTTCAAGATGGAGTCCATACAGTCTGCATCTATGGTAGAGATCGAATTCATAGACGTCAAGGATGCCTACCTCCATAAACCGATCCACCCCTCCCACCACAAATACCTCAGATTTTATGTGGCAGGAAATCACTGGCATTTCGTGGCTCTACTGTTCGGCCTTTCGTTAGCCCTGCGCACTTTCACAAAGGTTATGGCGGCAGCACTGGAGAGCCTCAGAAACAAGGGAGTAACGGTCATCCCATATTTGGACGATCTGCTTATAAAGGGCCCGTCTTCGGACATAGCCAGTAACAGTACACATCTCAGGTACTCCAGGTTAGGTTGGGTAATCAACTACAACAAGTCCCACCTTTCACCAACACAAAACATAGAATACTTTGGATTAATGCTGGACTCCAGGAAGGAAAGAATGTTTCTTCTGGTGGAAAAGGCAACCACCTTAAAGAGAAGTATTATCTCACTCAAGGGAGACAATCCAGTGACTCTCTGAACAGCCTTGCAGACTCTGGGTACGATGGTGGCATAATTTCCAGCTATTCCTTGTGCCCAGTTTCACACCAGGTCCCTTCAACACCTGATTCTACATCATTAAAGGAGTGATTGCAAGAACCTAGACCGCCCAATAGTCATTCCGGAACAGGTCAAACTCTCCCTCAACTGGTGGACACATCCACCACGACTAATACTGGGAAAACCCTTCCTCAACCATCAATGGACTGTTGTAACCAGGTTAGTGAGGTGTGCTCGGACGTGCACGGCTCAGGAACGACTACTCCTGATCAACTTACTAGAGATAAGAGCGATAGTTTACTCTCTGGAGCACTTCACAACACTTCTGTGGGGGCTCCCAGTAAGAATACAGTCGGACAACGTTACAGCTGTAGCCTACATAAACCACCAAGGGGGCACCCGCAGCACTAGAGGAGGCAAGCAAGATTCTACTATGGGCAGAAAACAACATACCTGCAATATCTGCAGTACACATCCCAGGTATCGAAAATTGGATGGCAGAGAAACTCTAGACCAAGGCAAATGGAGTCTACATCAGGAAGTCTTCCAGATGATAGTACAGAAGTGGGGACTACAAGAGGTAGACTTGATGGCATCCAGATGCATTGCAAGGTCCAAAGATTTGTAGCAAGAAGTCTAGAACCTCAGGCTCACGCAGTGGATGCACTGTTGATTCCCTCGGACTTCAACATGGCCTAGGTCTTTCCTCCTCTCGCTCTACTTCCAAGAGTCCTAAAGAAGATAAAGCGAGAAGGAACACAAACCATACTGGTCGCCCCCTTTTGGCCAAGAAGGATGTGGCTTGCAGACATAGTGGACTTGACGATTGCTCTACCCTTTCACCTACCACAAAGAGACGACCTAACACGGGGTCCAATCAGCCATCCGAATTCTCATGTTTGAGCTTTGACGGCGTGGCTCTTAAGACTGCAGTCCTAAAGATGGCGGAAGCTCCATCTGTTGCGATTCCCACTATGCTTCGAGCAAGAAAGCCAGTATCGGTCAAGATCTACCACAGAGTGTGGAGGACTTTCATAGGATGGTGTGAGTCCAATCACAAGGAACCTCAGAAGGCAACAGAGAGTGGCATATTGTCTTTCCTTCAGGAAGGCCTCAACAAGGGCCTAGCATTAAGTTCTCTAAAGGTTCAGGTTTCAACGCTGTCCATCCTTTTTCAGAATAGGCTAGACCTGCGGAGTAATATCAGAACATTCTTACAAGCAGCAATGAGAATAGTCCCACCATATAGATACCCAATTCCTCCATGGGATCTCAACTTGGTACTCTCAGTCCTGCAGGAAGAACCTTACGAACCAGTAGACACTATTGCGTTATCCACACTCACGGAAAAGGTGGTCTTTCTTCTGTCACGTCAGCGCGTAGAGTGTCCGAACTGGCTGCCCTATCCTGCAAAGCTCCTTTTACCATCATCCACAAGGATAAGGTGGTATTGAGACCAACACCTGACTTCTTACCCAAGGTGGTGTCAGAATTCCACCTAAATAAAGATATTGTGGTACCCTCTCTTTGCCCAGAGCCCAAGAACCCGACCGAAAAGAGATACGCAAGTCTGAAGCACTTTTGGTTATTCCAAGTGGGCCCAGGATGGGGACCAAGGCAACCATAGCAAAATGGATTTGGTCCACCATCATAAGAGCTTATGCGATAAAGGGGAGAAACTCTCCACTGAAAGTAAAAGCACATTCCACAAGGTCACTCAGCACATCCTGGGCAATTAGACATCAGGCCTCAGCTGTACCTGGATAGAGAACTGGCTAAAAGATAGACTACAAAGAGTGGCGGTTAATGGAACATTTTCTAATTGGACCAGTTTTGTTAGTGAAGTACCACAGGGTTCTGTACTTTTCAACTTGTTTATTAATGACCTGGAGGTGGGCATTGAAAGTACTGTTTTTCTATTTTTGCAGATGATACTAAATTGTGCAGAACTATAGGTTCCGTGCAGGATGCTGCCACTTTGAAGAGTGATTTGTCTAAGTTGGAAAACTGGGCAGCAAACTGGAAAATGAGGTTCAATGTTGATAAATGCAAGGTTATGTACTTTGGCAAAAATAATATAAATGCAAGTTATACACTAAATGGCAGTGTGTTGGGAGTTTCCTTAAATGAGAAGGATCTAGGGGTTTTTGTAGATAACAAATTTTCTGATTCTAGGCAGTGTCATTCTGTGGCTACTAAAGCAAATAATGTTCTGTCTTGCATAAAAAAGGGCATTAACCCAAGGGATGAAACATTATTATGCCTTTTTATAGGTCCCTGGTGAGGCCTCATCTGGAGTATGCAGTGCAGTTTTGGACTCCAGTCCTTAAGAGGGATATAAATGAGCTGGAGAGAGTGCAGAGACGTGCAACTAAATTGGTTAGAGGGAAGGAAGACTTAAATTATGAGGGTAGACTGTCTAGGTTGGGGTTGTTTTCTCTGGAAAAAAGGCGCTTGCGAGGGGACATGATTACACTTTACAAGTACATTAGAGGACATTATAGACAAATAGCAGGGGACCTTTTTACCCATAAAGTTGATCACCGTACCAGAGGCCACCCCTTTAGACTAGAAGAAAAGAACTTTCATTTGAAGCAACGTAGGGGGTTCTTCACAGTCAGGACAGTGAGGTTGTGGAATGCACTGCCGGGTGATGTTGTGATGGCTGATTCAGTTAATGCCTTTAAGAATGGCTTGGATGATTTTTTGGACAGACATAATATCAAAGGCTATTGTGATAATAAGCTCTATAGTTAGTATAGGTATGGGTATATAGAATTTTAATTAAAAGTAGGGAGGGGTGTGTGTATGGATGCTGGGTTTTCATTTGGAGGGGTTGAACTTGATGGACTTTGTCTTTTTTCAACCCAATTTAACTATGTAACTATGTAACTATGTGTAGCGCACCAGTAGGTGTTGGCTGTAGTATATATGAGTCTGCTTTCCTTAACCAGGTGACAGCCCAAGGCCCCAGTAACCAGGCACACAAGATGGCAGTGCAACAGGCACAACCTGACCACTTTAGGTTGCAGCTGAACTGTACAACTGGATTATCTCCCTGGATGTAACCACAATAAAAGAACTGGTGATGTGTCCCTTGGTAAGGGTACAGATGGTGCTCCCTCTGGTGCTGTTGGAAGTGTGCAGCAATGCTGTCAGCTCTCCTTGCACAATATGTCTCACCCTCCAATGGACTAGCAGGATAATGTCTGTTTTATAACTCCCAAAGTTCCTTAAACTGGTAGCACAAGGGTTAATAACTTACAGTTGACAAGGAACCTTGCTTCTTGCCACACTGTGGCTTTCTCCTTATCAAGATGGCTGACTGTTGTACTCCTGGATCACAATGGGTGCTGACAAAAAAACTTCCTCCAGGGAACAGCATCACACAGCTTCAAGCAGGCTGCACACTGCAGTGTTCTCCCCTTGCAGGTTAATAGCAGTCTCTCTCTCTGGCTGGTCACTCAGCAGGCTGGAACACAACCCCCCAGTCTCTAGATCTCTCAGCACATCTCTCCATGCTGGCTGGTCTCCCCTCCTGTTCCAGGCTGAATCCTGTTCCTGGCTGAGAGGGCAGGGCACAGACTGACTCCTTTATCATTGGCTGGAGAAAATCCCTTCCTTCCTGCAGTCTGAAGCATTAACTAGTTCCTCTGTACTGTAGTGGAAGGCATGGGGGGACTACATTACTCAGCAGTCTTACAGGTACAAACATTAAGTGTGCTACATATGTAACTATGAACAAGTTTGCAGAGCGGCTACCTGGGCATCCTTAGATACCTTCTCACGCTTCTACAAGCTTCACACACAGGCTTCAGCCAAAGCAAGCTTCGGGAGGAAGGTGTTACAGATAGTTCTTAACTGAGCACCTACTAAGAGTTACAGTGTCCCACCCTCAGGGGTTGCTTTGGGACATCCCCATGGTGCCTGTGTCCCTCAATTCGGCAAGAGAAAGAGATTTTTGTACTCACCGTTAAATCTTTTTTTCTCTTGACCTATATTGGAGGACATAGGCCTTCCCTCCCTGATTATAAACATACTCGCAAACAGTAGTAACAAAAATGTGCAACCTTGGTTGTCTTAACTTCAGTGTATAGAGGGGTTTTGGAGAGACTCCTTCTCTGTTTTGGGTTGCCATGAGTAGATCTCCTCTTCGGTTAAAACTGAATACTATAGGAGGAGGCTGGGGATGAAGCCCAGAGCAGGAGGATTAGTCACAATTAACATGTTAGTGTCCACTCTCCAAGCTTATGGATCTTCACCCCATGATGCCTGTGTCCCCCAATTTAGAAAAAGATTTAATGGTGAGTACAAAAATCTCTCTTTCTGAATAATAAGAGGAATTCCCCTGCTCCTGTCACCTACTTCCTGCTCTAGCGTTAAGCCCAGTCAGCTTTTCTCTCTGAGCTGTCCTTATCTCTTCGACTATGAAAGTAGTCGGAGAGGAGCCAGCTGCAGGTTAATGTGAGACCAAAAGAGAAACAGGATCCAGTGTGCATGTGCAGATTTTTTTTTATAGCCATTCCTGCCTGATCTGTTGCTCATTTCAGTTCATTCTAGTTCTTGGCACATGCTGCAAGGATGGTCAAGAAGAGCTCAGCTACTGCACTGTAATGTACTGGCAGCCCCATAATAAATTCTCAGATCACTTTGATTTACTAAATTAAAGGATAAGTAAACCTTAAAAAATAAGTTAATGTAAAACTGATGAGGGTGCTATTCTAAGCACTTTTGCAATGTGCATTTATTTAGTTTAGTTTGACCACCAAGTAGTCAAGGAAGTTGTCAGGAGAAAGAAAGAGGCTGCTCTGATGTTCTTCTGCTTAGGAATAAAATTAGAAATCTTTCTCAAATATTTCCTAAGCAGAAGAACATCAGAGCAGTGTCTTTCTTTCTCCTGACAGTTTCTTGACCACTTGGTGGTCAGACTGGTGGTAAAATGGCCAGCAGGTGGCGATGTAACAAAACTCATTCATATTAACAGTACATGTATCCCTTAATATCTTGGCATTAAAAACAAAATAAATAAAGCCTAATCAAACAAATGATTTATGATTTCAAAGTTGGCCACAGGGGGATGTCATCTTAAAACTCATTTATACAACTTTGCAAGACAAGACTGTGCACATGCTCAGTGTCGTCTGGGCTGCTTATGGATCATCATAAATCATCAAAACAGCACAAGTCAAATAATATCTGCCAGAAGCCGATACAGCAAGACTGATTAATAATCGGAATATACAGACTGCACTGGGTCCTGTGTTGTCATGTAATCTAATGTGGATTTTATAGTTTTTGTATTGTTTAAAGGACATGTAAACCCCCCCCCCCCCCCCCATAAAAATGTAATCAGTGAACGGCCTCTCTGAAATATTTAGATAACTGCCACTCTGGTTGTTAAAAGGTTAACAGTAAGGATGTATGATTCCACTGATTTGTGCATAATCCCACTCACTCGTGCATAATCCTGCTCAATTGTGCATAATCCGTCTCACTCGTGCATAATCACAATCACTCGTGCATAATCCTGCTCAATTGTGCATAATCCGTCTCACTCGTGCATAATCCGTCTCACTCGTGCATAATCCCACTCCCACTCACTCATGCATAATCCTGCTCACTTGTGCATAATCCCATTTACTTGTGCATAATCCCACTCACTCATGTATAATCCATCATAATCCAGATCACTTTTATGCATAATCCCACTCAATCATATGCATAATCCCACTCAATCATATGCATAATCCTACTCACTCATATGCATAATACCACTCATACATGATATCCCACTCACTCATGCATAATACCACTCACTCACATGCATAATCCCACTCATACATGTATGAGTGAGTGGGATTACATGTATGAGTGGGATTATGCATATGAGTGAGTGGAATTTGGAGTATGAGCGGGATTATGCATATGAGCGAGTGGGATTATGCATGAGTGAGTGGGATTATGCATATGAGTGAGTGGAATTACATGTAGGAGTGAGTAGGATTACACATACTTGCTAATAAATTTTCATTACAAAAAAAAACTTCTGAGCAAGGTCATCAGGCGTGGCTGGATATACAAATATAAATGATGATGTAGCCGATAGAAAATGGGCACCTAGTTGAAGCACATCTTGCATTCAGGAAAACACTACAGTGCAGGCTAACGGAGGGGATACATTAAAAAATGTGTACCGTTTTTATAAGAAACTTCCTGACCCAATACAGAGACAATGATGCTTTTTGTGTGGGGAATATGTGCCCAACCTAACGGTGGTAACGGTTTACATGTCCTTTAACACAAACTTTCTCCAACTCTCCATAACCAGTGGCTGCAGCAAAGCATCCTCCAAATTGAATCCCAGTTTATCTGTTTAAATCTGGCTCCATGATCTTTGTCCCTGCAGCTGGAGTTGGAAACAGTAAAGGGGATGTAAAGGCAAAAATAAAATCCAATACAAATCTCTACACAGTCGCCGACTGCTCTACAGGGAAACAAACAAAGCTGCTTGAGTTCTGCACGGCTGGGAAGTAAGGCGGGGGCTCCCCCTGCTCTTCATAAGTATGATTGTTTCCCTGCCCAGCAGCAACCGTCTGATAATTCCTATCCACAGCAGTAAATGAAGGGGGAATTTCACTGCAAACAGTCAGGTTTCTTATAAAAACGGTACACATTTTTTAATTAAAGCATATTGGAGCTAGGTTTCTTTTTCATTAAAGAAAGTAAAAATGGGATTTTATTTGTTTGCCTTTCCTTGTCCTTTAAAGGAGAACTAAAGCGTAACTAAAGAAGTAGCAAGAAATGTATTACATGATGTTTTTGGCTTCTCTACCAGCCCAAGGCAACCACAGCCCTTTAGTAGTAAAGCTCTGTGTCTCCAAAGATGCCCCAGTAGCTCCCCATTTCTTTTCTGCTGATTCACTACACATGCTCTGTGCTGCTATCACCTACTGCGTTTAGGGACCCACTCACAATATACAGTACACATACAATAGAAATGTCACAATATAAGGCTGATTAGTTATATCTAGTATAGGTCAATCTAAAAAAAATAAGTTATTATGATTAGTTATTAATACAGATAATTACTACATGGCAGCACAGAAACCAGTGCAATCAGCATCAGAATTTAATAATCAGCCCTGTAGCATCATCTTATATTAGAGGCCGACCCCCTTTTCTGCTTAATAATTTGCGACGGCCCCTAAGCTTAGCTTATCAACAGCTGCTCAGAGCCCACTGAGCATGTGAGTGTCCCTTTCCAAGATGGTGACCCCCTGTGACAAGTTTGAAATCCTGGATCATTGCTGCTATTGTGAAGCTGAAACTTTAGGCTGGTGCAATAAGTTCACTATATAAAATATGGCATTTTTAGCCATATTCATTTTTAGAGTTTAGTTCTCCTTTAAATGATTCATATACTGTTAACTTTAATGAATTCTGTTACAACAGCACCACCTGCAGTTCATTATCCAACCTGTCTGACCACCAATCTGAAAGATTTGAGAAAGGTTTCCATTTTTTTTTCCTAACCAAAAGAGCATCAGAGCAGCCTCTTTCTTTCTCCTGACAACTTCCTTGACTACTTGGTGGTCAGACTGGTCGGAAAATGACCTGCAGGTGGTGCTGTTTAACAAAATTGATGTACATGTACAGTACGTGTACCTTTTAATATCTTGGTAATAAATTTATGTAAATTGCAAAAGTGCTTAGAATAGCCCCCTCATCAATTTTACATCACTTATGTTTAAGGTTTACTTATCCTTTAACTTATCCAGGTCTGGGATTGGGCAGTGAACAATAAGGTGTGTGTGCCCCCCCCCATAGTATAACCAAATGTCATTGGTTCTGTTTTCTTTCTTGCTATAGATATGATGCCTCTTCTTCACAATTACATCACTGTGGATACAGATACTCTGCTGTCAAACCCCAAAAATGTGGAGATTATCTACACCATGTGCAAGAAGGTAGGAAGCTAAGGGGTTAAGTGCTGGAGGTAAGTGGGCATATGGCTGTGGCATTTGGACAGTGTTTGCATCTTGTTGTGTCTCTGGCAGGTATTAACTGGGGATGCCGGGGAAGATGCTGAGTGTCATGCAGCCAAACTCCTGGAGGTCATTATTCTTCAGTGCAGAGGCTGTGGGATTGACCAGGTAATATGACTGCAACATTGTGGTTAATCAACAAGTAAAGCAATAAGAGCCCATATTCTTGTGTGGGTGGAAGCTGCCATGTTGCACAACTTTAACATAGTAACCATGTATATAGGACAAGTTGTCTCATAACTAGATGTTGCAGCAGCAAATGAATGGGATTCATAATTATTATGCTCTTGCTTTATATTTCCACAGTGTATCCCACTCTTCGTCGAGGCTGTTCTGGAGAGGTTAACACGAGGGGTTAAGTCTAGCGAGTTGCGCACTATGTGTCTGCAGGTTGTAATCGCTTGTCTCTACTACAACCCTTCCCTTCTCCTAAACACCCTGGAACAGATGCGCTTCCCCCACAGCTCTGAACCAATCACTGCTCAGTTTATTAACCAGTGGGTGAATGATACCGACTGCTTCCTGGGGTAGGTACTGTATTAATGGTCACCTAACCATGATAATGCTTTTTATTCTCTAGTTCTGTCTGCAGCTGACTAGGAAGACTTATACTGTAATTAACCGTTTATTTCTTTAATCCTATTGGCTCCCTTGAGGGGACGTTGATAAGTGAGTGATCATATAAGCACAAGAGAGGGGAGAGGTGAATCAGTGGGGAAGGTAGAGGAGAATTCAGTAGATTGTGGGGATTGAATTTGGGGGAGAATGGGAAAAGATTAGTTGTAGTAGATGGTTGTAGTATGATATACACAGACAGGTGGGCCACACTTCACTCGATGACCAATGGGCATCTTATGTCTGAAGCCTATATAGACCCTGTATGAGGGGATAGCATAACCCTGTGATCGATACCTGGTTGATCTCCAATAAGGGTTTCACATATTACTTCACAGGGCCCCAGTTTATAGCCCCTTAGCCCCTTGAGCTCTTTGCTCACTAAGTACAATGGGCCCCAATATAAAAGAAAAAAGCCCAAATCATTTGCATGCCCTTTTTTTTTTAATTAGGCATTGTGTAGGGCATTCAGCAGGGCCTGTCTGGCAAACTCAATAGGTCGTCTTTGTCCTCTGAGCCATCAATCGAATCAGCCCAATTTTGACCAGCTCGTTGGTGGTCAAGCAATCAACTCTGCTTGCCAGACAAGTCTCTGATTGTTACAAAAGAAGAGTGCCAGATGGGAGGCAGAGTGTAAAGCACTCACCAAATTATTATACTGTCTAACTTTCCCTTTGATCTGATAACTTCCTACAGGCTGCATGATCGGAAGGTTTGTATAATAGGACTGAGCATCCTAATAGAGCTTCCCAACAGACCCCCAGCCGTCAGTGCTGTGGCATCTCTGCTTGTCCCTTCCATATTACTTTTATTCCTTGGCTTGAGGCAAGTGTGTGCCACCCGGGACCACTCGGATCATCGGACGCCCTCCCGGGTTCCAAAGGCCGAAACAGAAGAGAGCGGTGAGTCCCTGCAGTCTGTATGCAACAAGAGACATGTAGAAACTGCAGAGCTTACAACCAATCGCTGTGTTTTATTTAAGAGGAGATTGCAAGTGACGAGGAGGAAGCCAATGCCCATGCCATGCAGCAGAACGCAGGGGAAGATGAAGATGAGGAAGATGAGGACTGGGACGATGAGGTTCTGGAGGAGACTGCTCTGGAAGGATTTAGTACCCCTCTCGACTGTGACGATGCACTTGATGAATATCAATTCTTCACCAACGCTTTGCTAAGTAAGGGAGACCATTCTGCCAGCCAGCCTCATGTTTCACTGTCTGCTGTATTTCCAGTTGTTCAGACTGTATCTTCCATTGGGCCCCTGTTGTAGTGGCGCCCAGCCAAGGACAATTTCCATCAGTCCTTCATATTCCTACCATGGGTCTATATGACACCTATTACATTGGTTCTCTGGTGATCCATTGAAGGCCCGAGTATTGTTATATATTATGTTATAGTATTTGCACATTTCTAGTCTCTGTATAATGAGTAGGCTTATATAGTTCTTCTAATGCCCATTTACCTGGACAGATTGTGTATAATAAATATCTGACTATTTGTCTTGCCCAGATGTACAAAGCAGAGACGCCTCCTGGTATCACTCGCTAACAGAGAAGCTGAGTAATGACCAGAAGAAGCAGCTGCAGGAGATCTACACGTTATCGGAGCAGAGGAGAAATGCTGCAGGTAAGTCCCTCCTTCATGGCACAAAGACAAGAACAGAATAGCAGAGGGGCAATTGTCTGGGGAAAAACTCACATGGGGCATTTATTAATTTTTTTTATGGTCCCATGGCACAAAGGACCACACGGGGGAAAGCTCCACCCTTTAGAAGGAAAGAAATGCTGTGTTTCTTTTGACAGAGCAGCATTACTTTGAGGGTTTACTGGTGTATTCATATAGACCTTTCTGATAAAGCTTACTTTATTTTAGCATTTCCTTCTCCTTTAATATAATATAGCGAATAAAGTACCCCCCTCTTGTAAAATATAAGGATATTATAAGTTACCGAGCAGTTCCATGGCCATATAAAAGCATGAGGCTGAAGGTCCTGGATCTCCAAGGTGACTTCTAATATCTTCATATTTTGCAACAGGGGGTACGATATTTATTATAAATTATAAACAAGTTTTAGTCATGTACAGAAATTATCAGTAAGCACCATTTATAAGGCTATAATATTACAGGATATTCATGGTTCTTGCTTATTATATAGTAAATAAAGTACCCCCTTTTCTCTAGGTCTGCTTGGCGGACACAGGGACAGTGGGGTATAGCTGGCACCACTAGGAGGCAGGACACAATAAAAAAATAGAAACTTGATCCCTCCTCCTCCTGCTATACCCTTCCTCTGTAGGCAGAGACACTCACTCAGTTTCGTTGTGTCCTCAGGAGGTTAGGACCGTCTCCTGCATGCAGGAGTATTTTACTATTTATTTTGCCCTTGTCCTGCCAACCTCAATTTGATGGCGTGGCTACTGAAACCGCGATCCTGAGACAGAAGGGGTTCTCTGACGCTGTCATTCTACCATGTGTGCAGCCCGCAAACCGGTCTCCGCCCAAGACGTACCATCAGGTCTGGTCCACTTACCATCGGTGGTGCCATGAAGTCACTGAAGTTTTCCACTCCACACCTTCTGGCTTTTATACAGGAGGGACTGTCCCTGGACATGTCCCTCGGGTCGCTGAAATCTCAGTTTTCCACACTTTCCATCCTGTTCCAAAGACGTCTCGCCTTGCTCCCCGATGTTAAGATTTTTCTTCAGGGAGTGGCCCACGGTACGTTCACCAGTGCCCAATTGGGACTTAACCCTAGTCCTACGTGCCCTGCAATGCGCTCCCTTTGAGCCCATGGATTCTATTCCACTTCAGTGGCTCACGTGGAAAACCGTTTTTTTTCTGCTGGCTATTACCTCAGCACGGAGAGTATCTGAGATCTCTGCCCTCTCCTGTAGGTCTCCTCTGTTGACCTTCCACAACGACAGGGCAGTACTTCATACTTCTCCCTCTTTTTTTCCCAAGGTGGTTTCCACTTTCCACCTCAACCAGGAAATTACGATTCCTACCTTCTGCCCATCCCTTTCCAATGCGAAGGAAGCGGCACTGCCACCCTCGACCCTGTTAGGGCCCTCACCGACCTGCACTGGGTCGAGGACATCCGTTAATCGGACTCCTTGTTCATCCTTCTCTCAGGGGCACATCTGCTACTAAGACTACCATCACAGGGTTAAACACAGAACAAAAATGGGAAGTCTTTAAAATGCTGCTTAATAAATATACTTGTCAGCATATTCCACTTGTAAGCAAGGAACATCGTTGCAAAGCCTTTTTGGTTCAATAGAAGCGTTGGTGTTGAGGTGGGTAAGAAAAGGCTTTCAGGTTAGCTGGGACAGCCGAATCATTTATAAGGTACAAGGAGGCCAATAAATCATGCAAAGAAGCTATAAGGCAAGCTAAAATTGCCATAGAAAAGGATATTGCAGCAAGCAGTAAAAAAAATCCAAACTTATTTTTTAAAAATGTTAATAGTAAAAAAATGAAGCAGGAATGGGTGGGACCCTTACTATCAGAGGGGGGTCAGCTGCTTGATGAAAACAAGATAAAAGCGCAGATTCTGAACTCATATTTTTCATCTGTCTACACAAATGAGGAACCAGTAAGTGACGGTTTCTTTCTTAATAGTCCCAATTCTAGTAATACAACTAATGATGTATGGTTCACACATGAAGAAATTCAAGAGACTAGAACATCTTAAGATTAACAAAGGTCCTGGGCCAGATGGTATTCATCCCAGGGTAATTAGCGAGCTTAGCTCTGTGATTGCCAAACCTCTTTACTTAATTTTTCAGGATTCATTGAGATCTGGCATAGTGCTGAGAGACTGGCGAATTGCTAATGTGGTGCCTCTATTCAAAAAAGGATCCCGTTCTCAGCCTCAAAACTATAGGCCAGTTAGTCTGACGTAAGTGGTAGGAAAGCTTTTTGAAGGGTTAATAAACTATAAGATACTGGACTTCATAGCAAATCATAATACTATGAGTTTGTGCCAGCATGGTTTTATGCGTAATAGATCTTGCCAGAGGGAAAGTTGTGGAAGCACTCAAGGCTAAATCAAAATATATTTAAATATAATGGAAGTGCTACTTACAATGCACTTCCCTGGGCCCCTGTCTCATAAATAATTCAGTATAAATGCAAGTGCATGTTTACAAAACAGGGGTTTTTAGTTACCAAAGTTATGATCATAAAATTGAAAAGCCACCATACCACGTCAAGGTAAACCCCATATGGCGGTCCCTAACTTATTTTAAAAAGAAAAATTTCCCTGCATAATAGCATTACCTGTGTTCAGTGTGTGTTGAGCATTGGTTTCAATTTGAAGACTGAATCCTCCCCCACCAGTAAAGGCTTTTAAGAGAGAGGGATTGCCCAAACCAACGCCCACATTTAAAAGCGTAGGACCACCAATAGTTTTAAAGGGTGGGTATGAGGTGCTATTGAAAAACCACATGAAGCTATGCCACAGCTTCAGGCCAATATACTATATTAGAGGGAAAATTGTGGAAGCACTCAAGGCTAAATCAAAATATATTTAAATATAATGGAAGTGCTACTTACAATGCACTTCCCTGGGCCCCTGTCTCATAAATAATTCAGTATAAATGCAAGTGCATGTTTACAAAACAGGGGTTTTTAGTTACCAAAGTTATGATCATAAAATTGAAAAGCCACCATACCACGTCAAGGTAAACCCCATATGGCGGTCCCTAACTTATTTTAAAAAGAAAAATTTCCCTGCATAAAATAGCATTACCTGTGTTCAGTGTGTGTTGAGCATTGGTTTCAATTTGAAGGCTGAATCCTCCCCCGCCAGTAAAGGCTTTTAAGAGAGAGGGATTGCCCAAACCAACGCCCACATTTAAAAGCGTAGGACCACCAATAGTTTTAAAGGGTGGGTATGGGGTGCTATTGAAAAACAATAGATCTTGCCAGACTAACTTAATTTCTTTTTATGAGAAGGTAAGTAGAGACCTCGATTCTGGGATGGCAGTGGATGTGATTTACTTAGACTTTGCTAAAGCATTTGATACAGTGCCACACAAAAGAAGAAAGGAATGTTGGCCTGGAACCTAGTATTTGTACCTGGATAGAGAACTGGCTAAAAGATAGACTACAAAGAGTGGTGGTAAATGGAATATTTTCTAATTGGACCAGTGTTGTTAGTGGAGTACCGCAGGGCTCTGTACTAGGTCCCTTGCTTTTCAACTTGTTTATTAATGACCTGGAGGTGGGCATTGAAAGTACTGTTTCTATTTTTGCAGATGATACTAAATTGTGCAGAACTATAGGTTCCATGCAGGATGCTGCCACTTTGCAGAGTGATTTGTCTAAATTGGAAAACTGGGGAGCAAACTGGAAAATGAGGTTCAATGTTGATAAATGCAAGGTTATGCACTTTGGCAAAAATAATATAAATGCAAGTTATACACTAAATGGCAGTGTGTTGGGAGTTTCCTTAAATGAGAAGGATCTAGGCGTCTTTGTAGATAAAAAGTTGTCTAATTCTGGGCAGAGTCATTCTGTGGCTACTAAAGCAAATAAAGTTCTGTCTTGCATAAAAAAAGGGCATTAACTCAAGGGATGAAAACATAATTATGCCTCTTTATAGGTCCCTGGTAAGGCCACATCTGGAGTATGCAGTGCAGTTTTGGACTCCAGTCCTTAAGAGGGATATAAATGAGCTGGAGAGAGTGCAGAGACGTGCAACTAAATTGGTTAGAGGGACGGTAGACTGTCTAGGTTGGGGTTGTTTTCTCTGGAAAAAAGGCGCTTGCGAGGGGACATGATTATACTTTACAAGTACACTAGAGGACATTATAGACAAATAGCAGGGGACCTTTTTACCCATAAAGTGGATCACCGTACCAGAGGCCACCCCTTTAGACTAGAAGAAAAGAACTTTCATTTGAAGCAACGTAGGGGGTTCTTCACAGTCAGGACAGTGAGGTTGTGGAATGCACTGCCGGGTGATGTTGTGATGGCTGATTCAGTTTATGCCTTTAAGAATGGCTTGGATGGGTTTTTGGACAGACATAATATCAAAGGCAATTGCGATACTAAGCTCTATAGTTAGTATAGGTATTGGTATATAGAATTCAATTAAAAGTAGAGAGGGATGTGTATGGATGCTGGGTTTTCATTTGGAGGGGTTGAACTTGATGGACTTTGTCTTTTTTCAACCCAATTTAACTATGTAACTATATCCCGCTGGATAAAACAGGCCATCCAGAGATCCTATTCATCACAGGGTCAGGTTACCCCAGACTCAATCAGGGCACATTCCACCAGAGGAATGAATGTGTCCTGGGCTTTTCGTAACCAAGCTTCAGTGGAACAATTGTGCAAGGCTGCAACGTGGTCTTCAATCCATACTTTTGGCAGTTTGGCACCTTTGCGGTATCTGACACCCACTACGGCAGGAAGGTACTTCAGGCTGCAGTGGCTGGTTCCACGTAGGCCTCTACTTCCCGCCCTTGATTCAGGGGACAGCTTTGGTATGTCCCCACTGTCCCTGTGTCCCCCAAGCAGACCTAGAGAAAAGGAGATTTTGTGTACTCACCGTTAAATCTCTTTCTCTTCAGTCGCTTGGGGGGGGGACAGGGCTTCCCTCGCTGGATAGAGGCCTTCTCTTGGCTTCAGACTTGGTTGATTCAACCATCTGTTCTTCTTGTAATTAGTTATCCGTTTTTCTGTTGATTATTAATAACCTCCTGTTTCTCCTTTGGTACGAACTGAGTGTCTCTGCCTATAGAGGAGGGGTATAGCAGGAGGAGGAGGGATCAAGTTTCTATTTTTTTATTGTGTCCTGCCTCCTAGTGGTGCCAGCTATACCCCACTGTCCCTGTCTCCCCCAATCAACTGAAGAGAAAGACATTTAACGGTGAGTACACAAAATCTCCTTTTGTAAAATATAAGGATATTATAAGTTATCGAGGAGTTCTATGACCATATAAAAGCACAAAGGTCATGGAATTCCAAGGTGACTTCTAATATCATAATATATTGTAATACACAAGTTTCCGTGGAGTCATGTGACAGAAATGACATCACTAAACTCGGATTATAACCGATGACATCACTGAGCACAGTTTATAAGGATATAATTTACAGGATATTCATGGCTCTTGTGTATTTTTATTTTCCGTTAAAGGAATATAAATATAAATATTGTAACAAAGCAGCTGGGTTAGTTATAGATGGGCGATATGTTTCTCCCAGGGTGTTCTATAATACAACACCCTGGAACATGGATTAATTAATACAGACCAAAGCTGCAAGGTAATTGCTGCAGCTAAAGTACCTGACTGACCTTGGGAGGAGGGACCCCTCCCACCTGAGAGTGAGAGAGAGCAGGAGCTGTACTGCACAGGGAAGGTACTGGTTACCAGAGTTTTGTGTTATATTTTGATTCTTTTGTTTTTAAGTTGGTGTTGGGAAAGCCACCCAACTGTAGTTAGGCTGCCAACTGTCTTTAGCCAGCGCTCTGGTGCAATGGTTGATTTTTCCTTGTTTTGATTTCTTTGTGTGCTTGTAAGATTATCCTACCGCGCAAGTCACCCTGTTAACCCCATGTGGGTCTGTGGAGTACCATGTCGGAGTGGTTCCCCAACTTGCACATGAAGTTGTGTTGGGAAGAGATTTCCCTTATTTCCTTGATTTATGGGCTTTTGTTAATAGTGAATCACAAGAACCAGCGGGGGATACAGATAACCTAGAGTATGTATTTCCCTTTGCTGATGTACAGTGTGGTGAGGCCCCAACCCCTCTCCCTGCTTTGGCAGTGGATAACAAAAGTAGTGATACTGAGCCCCATACTTCTGATGAGACAAATAAGGAGTAAGCTGACCTAGAATTCAGTCCTCTTAATTTTAAAAGTGCTCAGTGGGAGGATCCCACTTTGGTGGAACCAAGGCATAATGTTCAGGTGACAAATGGGGTTGTGAATAACCCAGGTGTCTCACTTTCATATCCTTATTTTGAAGTGTCTAATGATCTCCTGTATCGTGTAGAAAAGAGAAATGATGTTCTACACTAACAGTTACTGGTTCCCTAGGTGTTCCATAATGCTGTTCTAAGGCTGGCACATAGTCATGTATTAGGAGGACATTTAGGGGTAGAGAAAACAAAGGAACGGGTTTAAGGAGGTTTTACTGGCCTGGTGTATTTGCCTCCATTAGCAACTATTGTTCCTCATGTCCCGATTGCCAGCATACTGCCCCCTGAAAGTTTATAGAAGCCCAATAATTGATGTTCCTTTTTATAGGATAGGCATGGACCTAGTCGGCCCACTTATAAAATCTGCTAGGGGACACCTATATATTCTAGTTGTTGTGGACTATGCCACACGATACCCTGAGGCTATTCCTCTACGCAATTCATCAGCAAAGACTATTGCAAAGGAATTAATGTTAATGTTTAGTAGGGTGGGTATCCCAAAGGAAATTCTAACTGACCAAGGGACATCATTTATGTCTAGGGTCATGAAAGAGTTGTGCAAGTTGTTGCAAATAAAACATCTCAGGACATCTGTTTACATCCCTCAGTCAGATGGCCTTGTTGAAAGGTTCAATAAAACCCTAAAAACGATGCTCTGAAGAGTAATTGACAAAGATGGGAAAAACTGTGACTTCCTGTTGCCTTATTTAATGTTCTCAATCAGGAAAGTTCCCCAGTCTTCTCCATTTGAATTATTATATGACCGGCACCCTAGAGGGTTGTTGAATATAGCGAAGGAAACCTGGGAGCACGAAACTACCCCTGAAGCATTATAGAACATGTGGCTCAGATGCAGGATAGGATTGAGGCTTGGGTTACATGGGGCCCCTGCAACTTTTCAAAGAATGATAGACCGAATCCTAAAGCCCCATGGTCGGTATGCTGCTGCTTACCTTGATGACATAGTCATTCACAGCACAGATTGGGAATCCCACCTACCAAAAATTCAAGCCGTTCTAGATTCAATTAGGAAAGCTGGCTTAACGGTTAATCCAAAAAAATGTACTATTGGGCTTGAGGATTTTCCATAGGAAGGGGTCTAGTTAAACCACAAATCACAAAGGTGGAATCTATTCAGAGCTGGCCACAACCTTCCACCAAGAAACAAGTTAGGACCTTTCTGGGCTTATCAAGCTACTACAGAAGGTTCATACCTGATTTTGCTACTATTGCCAGTCCTTTAACTGACCTTACTAAAGCAAAAGCTCCTGTAATAGTACATTCGTCAGCAGAAGCCGAAGAAGCTTTTGTTAGGTTAAAATAAGCCCTCTGTGTACATCCAGTCTTGGCGGCACCTGATTTCACTAAGCGATTTATCTTGCAAACAGATGCCTCGGATGTTGGCTTAGGGGCAGATCTGTCACAAGAAGTGAATGGGGAGGAGCACTTAGTAAACTACTTGAGTAGAAAACTTAGTTCCCAGGAGAGGAACTATTCAATTGTGGAGAAAGAATGTTTAGCCATAAAATGGGCTCTGGAATCGTTGAGATATTATCTCTTGGGCAGACAGTTCAGGCTTATTACAGATCATGCCCCACTTACGTGGATGAGCCAGAACAAAGACAAAAATGCAGGGTTACCAGGTGGTTTCTGAGCTTGCAGCCCTACAGTTTCACTGTGGAACACCGGGTTGGAATAAAGCAAGGCAATGTTGATGGTCTGTCAAGGTTATACTCTTTAAGGTCCATGGTTGCGCACCCCTCTAGGTCTGAGCTGGGGGGGGGGAGGATGTGTAACAAAGCAGCTGGGTTAGTTATAGATGGGCTCTCCCAGGGTTTTATAATACAACACCCTGGAACATGGATTAATTAATACAGACCAAAGCTGCAAGGTAATTGCTGCAGCTAAAGTACCTGACTGACCTTGGGAGGAGGGACCCCTCCCACCTGAGAGTGACAGAGAGCAGAAGCTGCACAGGGAAGGTACTGGTTACCAGAGTTTTGTGTTATATTTTGATTCTTTTGTTTTTAAGTTGGTGTTGGGAAAGCCACCCAACTGTAGTTAGGCTGCCAACTGTGTTTAGCCAGCGCTCTGGTGCAAGGGTTTATTTTTACTTGTTTTGATTTCATTGTGTGCTTATTACTAAAGACTGTGTAACAGAATAAACTGCAGGCACTTGCCTTTAAGAGGAGCGACTACTGTTTTTACCCGAAAAGACTGTGGAAAGCGGCCCCAAGACACTGACCCAGGTACCCCATACAGGTCTAGTTGTCACAATATATACCTGTCACAGCAAAATGTTTTGCAGGTTATTGCAGCTTGGAGTTCCTGGTGCGGGTAGCCATGTAGAGGAGGCCCCCCAATGAGAATCCTGCTCTTGGGTTTCATATTAAATAAGTTTACTAGTTCTGATCCCCTAAACAGCACTATATCTGCCCCCCCCCCCGATGACAGGGACATTAATGTGTGCAGATTGTCATTATTCCACAAAGTTAATAATAGAGCTGATTCTAATCAAATCTTTCTGATCAAACCATTCCTTTCATATCTCTACGGTTTAAATGCCCAATAGATTGAAGTGAAGGTGTGCGTCCCCTTTAAATGGCGGATTTCTGTTGCAGTTTATATAATAGGATCCTTGGCATCTTTACGAAGCACATGACCTTGTTTATGAATCCAACGCGACCTTCTATCCTGAGATATAAAACCAAGAGGAGCTAGAATAAACCTCTTATATAACTGACAAACAAGGCCAAGGCCAAGCAACGAGATAATACTCACTTCATGTATATATTTCTGTAGCTGCTGATAATCCTTCCGGCCAGCTGTGCATATACCACGCAAAGCCATAGTCCGCTTCATCAGGATATAAAGATTTCAATATAATAATATTAAAGGAGAAGTTCACCTAATAATTTTGTTTATGATTATTAATTTTTTTTTATGTCTGTTTTCAAGTTTCTCGGAAGACTGAACAGCAGCTCTTGGCACAGAGTTTTTGCGGGAACCAGCTTGGGCACCAATGAATGAAGACCCCCCCACTCATCCCCACCAAGGCTGCAGGGCTTGTACAGAATACTGACTTAGCAATGAGGTCAGGGGTTTAAAAACGGGGCAAGCTGAAGTTGCAAAAGGTCACCAGCATAAAACTGGCAGGTTAAATCCAGGAAGCTGGTCCTTGGCTCGAGTCTGGGAGTTCCGAGGCTCAAGTGACTATGATTTTGGAACGGAATTTAGAACCACATATGATATTGGTCGTTGGATTTCACTGGAAAATGCTTTGTCTGAGCACCATGCTTGATCCTTACTGTCTGTAACTGCATTGGTTATTTCCAACCTACTCATCAATATTAATCTGCTGTGTGTCCTGCGTCTCCGCCATCGCTGGGCTAAACCATTTCAGCTTTCCCATTTGGAGTTAGCAGCTTCCAGCAACCTACTCTGCTCCGAGGAGCATTCAGATGACACTACAGCTCTATTTGCAAAGGGGGGTAATTCACCTTAAAATCAAGAAAGTGACATTCTGAGACAATTTGCAACTGGTCTACTTTATGTTTCCAATTTTGTTTTGGAATTATTTACCTTTCTCTAGCTTGGATTTTTATAGCAGCTATCTGGTTGCTAGAGTCTAGTTAACCCTAGCAACCAGGCAGGGGTTGGAATGAGACATGGGAAGACAAAAAGAAGAGGGATTGCATGGAAAGAGAAGTAACAATAAAGTTGTAGCCTGCACAGAGCAATAGTTTTTTGTGGTTTCCAGGGTTCGTGACCCTAATTTCAAAGTATAAAAAGAGGAAAAAACTTTTTCAAAAGACCAATGAAAGTTGCTAAGAATAAATTATTCTGTAATCGGATATATACATAAAACATGAACTTCCCCTTTAATGTTTCGGTTTCCCACATCCCAGGGGATCATTAGCTGTCGACAGCCCAGAGAAAATTAATGAATTGCTGGGAATATGTCATTGTGTGGGAATGTAGTTTATATGTGTCACTGCTTGTTTGGGTCTTTTGTGTGTACAGCGGAACCCAAATACATGCACTCTTGTGTTTACACTAGTCACTGGTCTGTTGGAGAGCCAAACTGTAAAATTCATATTTGCTCAAATTTAGTGTTTTAATAAACCTTGTTTTTTTTCTTATGTTTCAAAAACACATCTGTTTTTTTTATTTATTAAAGGTGAACCAAAGCCTAAAAAAGGAATCTGGCCAGAAAAGCTGTGTTTTATATAGTATATTCTTAATGATCCAGACCTTCAAAGTTGTCCCCCAGCAGCTCCCCATCTTGGATCTTGTTAGGCATCTTTTGTGTGTCAGTGGCACTGCACATGCTCAGTGGGCTCTGGGCTGCTACTGTTGGGAAGCTAAGCTTAAATCATCAAGCAGAAAAATATGTTCACCTGTCATAGAAGCTGATGTTATAGAGCTGATTATCTGATTCAGACTGCACTGGTTTCTGTTGTACCATGTATTAATTAGTCTTGTATAGTGACATTTTTCCCCTGGACAGTACCGAATTTGACAGCTCAACACACAGTCCCGGGTTTGTTACTGAAATGTCCCAACATTCTCTTTTTATGGCTGTTCTGTGAGGAGATCAGTTTCTAACTTAATTTGCTTTTGGCAGAAAGCCTAGAACACTCAGCAGGTGCACTTAGATACTTTTGTAACAATTTAAGTTTACCAAAGAAGCAATTGTAACAATTCACCATCATTAGGAAAACTGTAATAACACCTAAAAACCACAGAAATGTATATACAACACAACTTTCTAAAGTATTGGATCAAGGATCACAGGGACCTGCAGCAACAAATACCAGTAGACCCAACCACCAGAGAGAGCCTACAATGGTGGACAGTAACATCCAATCTGCAGCAGGGTTGGAGCTGGGCAACCCCTTCTTGGGAGATAGTGACCACAGACGCCAGCTTCAGGTTCTGGGGAGCGGTGTACAAACACCACACTCCGCAGGGACGATAGACACCAGAGGAAGCCTCGTTACCCATCAATATTTTGGAGCTTTGAGCAATTGTTTTACCCCTGAGGGGTTGATCAACAATGCTACAGGCTCGACAAATACGAATTCAGTCCAACAATGCCAAAACGTTGCATAAATCAACAAACAGGGGGGAATACGCAGCAAGATGGCCATGCAAGTGGTGTCGCGGATCTTCACTTGGGCCGATACTTCAGTACCCAGCATCTCTGCAGTGTTCATCCCAGGAGTCCAAAACTGGGAAGCAGACTACCTCAGCAGAACGACGATCGACCAAGGGGAATGGTCATTACACTAGAAGGTTTTTGCCCACCTGACATACAAATGGGGCATGCCAGAGGTGGACATGTTAGCCTCCAGACACAACCACAAGGTCCCCCAGTACTGCTCCAGAACCAGAGATCCGAGCTCTCCCAGGGCCCTCTCAAGTATCCAAATTTCCAGCTACTTCGTTTAACGGCTTGGCTATTGAGACCACATGGTGGACCCGATCAGCAATAGACATTCTTCTAGGGGCACGTAAGGCATCGACTGCAAAGCTCTACCATAAGGTATGGAACACCTTCCTTGCTTGGTTTTAACGACACTCGGTCCGTTGGCAAGAAAAAGGGATTTATACTTACGATAAATGTTTTTCTAGTAGGCCCGAACTGTCAGTGCAGACGTATGGGTTATGTCCAGGTTCACCTCTGGAGGCAGGACAGAAGAATTGGTCTCTTGGCCCCTCCCTCAGGATATATAGGCTGGCTCCACCTCTGTTCCTCAGTTCTGTTATAAAGCTCATTGTGAGGTGGTTGAAGAGACAGCAAGATATGAAGGAAGGTCAAGAGACAAAAGTAGGAGTATAGAGAGATAGAGAGACAAGAGAATAGAGTCCACAGACCCATACTAAAATCAGCCTGGGCGGGACTAACTGCACTGACAGTTCGGGCCTACTAGAAAAACATTTATCGTAAGTATAAATCCCTTTTTCTCTAGTCGGCCCTCCTGTCAGTGCAGACGTATGGGACGTTCCAAAGCTGTCCCTCAATAATTTGGGTGGGTATAGCCTGATTTAAGCCAAATGAATTTTAGACATGCCTCTCAGCAACTGCAGTGTGTAAAACTTTACGGCCAAACACGCCCGACGTAGAAGCAAAAACGTGTAACTGGTAAAACTTGATAAAAGTGTTGGGCGAAGCCCATGTAGCAGCCTTGCAGATTTGTTCTGGCGTAGCTAAATTCTGGAGAGCCCACGAGGTTCTCTGTGCCCTGGTAGAGTGGGCTACAACTCTGAATGGTTTCTGTTTGTGGCTGAGCAGGTAGGCTTGGTTGATAGTCTCTACGAGCCACCTAGCAATAGTGCGTTTGGACACAGCTAGGCCTTTGTGTGCAGGTGAGTAGGAAACCAAAAGAGAATCTGATCGTCGAAAACCAGCCGTTCGCTGTTTGTAAATCCGAATTGCCCTCACAACATCCAACTTGTGAAGTTGACTTTCCTTGTCATTATGCGGATTTGGACAGAATGAGGGAAGAACAATGTCCTGATTAATATGAAAAGCCGAGACGACTTTAGGGAGGAAACCAGGAACAGTGCGAAGGACAACCTTTTCGTTGTGAAGAACCAGCCAAGGTTCTTTATGTGACAACGCCGCTATCTCAGACACTCTCTTGGCAGAAGTGATCGCAATGAGAAAGGCAACCTTAAGAGTCAACCATCTGAGGTCACAGCTGGGAAGAGGTTCAAACGGCTCCTTTTGTAAGACAGATAAAACCAACGTCCGATCCCAAGGGGGTGTAGGGTTCCTAAAGGGAGGCCTGGCCCTCAATGCCCCTTGGAAAAACTGCTGAATATCCGGATGATCCGCCCATTTCACTTGGAATAGAATAGAGAGGGCAGAGATGTGAGCCTTAAGAGTGCTAGGTGCCAAACCCTTTGCAAAACCTGCAGCCAGGAAGTCAGTAATAATCTGTGACGTGCTACTTTCTCATGACTGCTGATGGTTGGATCACCAGTCAATGAACGTCTTCCAAACTTTGTAGTAAGCTTTGGCTGTATTCTTTTTACGTGTTTGCAGCAGAATATCTATAGCCACTGGGGAAAACCCCTGTGTGGACCACAACTTGGTTTCAAGTGCCAAGCCGTCAAACGCAACAGAGGCAGATTGGGGTGTCGTGCTGCAGGAGAAGGTCGGACCGCATGGGCAGTCTCCAGGGTCTGGAAATGGACATGCTGATCAGATCTGAGTACCACAGTCTGTTGGCCCAGTCCGGAGCAATGAGGATAGTGGTCGACCCTTCCTGTTTGATTTTGGCAATGATTCTGGGTAGAATCGGCAGCGGTGGGAAAGCATAGACCTTGTGAAAGTTCCAGGGAATCACTAACGCATCTGTGAACGCTGCTCTGGGATCTTTGGTTCTGGAGCAATAACATGGAACTTTGAAATTGTGGCGGGAGGCCAGAATGTCGATGTCTGGTACCCCCCACTTGTTGGTGATTTGGGAGAATACCTCGGGATGTAAACTCCATTCCCCCTGGTCTTGTGTTTGTCTGCTGAGGAAGTCGGCTTCCCAATAGAGGACACCTGGAATAAACACCGCCGAGATGGCCGGAACATGGAGTTCGGCCCATGTCAGGATCTTGGTAGCCTCCAGTATCGCCTGTTTGCTGCCGGTTCCCCCTTGCTTGTTGACGTAGGCTACTGCCATGGCATTGTCTGAATCCTGACTGGGTGCGCACGGAGGAGGCTGGACCAGCCCTGAAGGGCCAACACAATTGCTCGAAGTTCCAGTACATTGATTGGAAGTTGGGACTCTTGGGGGTCCCAGCGACCTTGTAGAGTGTGTTCGCGATAAACAGCTCCCCAACCGAACAGGCTGGCATCGGTTGTCACCACTTCCCACTTGACTGGAGCCCAACTCTTGCCCGATTGTAGGTGCATTCTGTTGGTCCACCAAGAAAGGCTGCTCCTGGTGTGAGGAGAGATGGGAATGGTTTGCTGAAGATCCTGATGTTTTTTGTTCCAGCATCGTAAAAAATTGCGTTGTAGAGGACGCAGATGAAATCTTGCGAATGGAACTGCCTCGAGAGCGGATACCATGAACCCTAAGAGCTGAAGGCAATCGCCGGCCGTCACTGTGGTTTGTTGTAGAAGTTTGGTGGTAGTGTTGACAAGATTGTTGATCTTGTCCTCGGGAAGTTGTACCGTCTGGTGTTGGGAGTCGAATTGTAGACCCAAAAAGGTTATGCTCTGGGAAGGAAGGAGTGAGCTTTTTCGGTGGTTTATCAACCAACCGTGTTGTGAAAGAGTTTGCAGGGTGATCTCCGTGTCCCTGACAGATTGCTCCTGAGTCGTAGCTTTGAGTAGGAGATCGTCCAGATATGGTAACACATGAATCCCCATTGTTCTCAAGTGAGCGATCAATGGTGCAAGCACCTTGGTAAACACTCTTGGAGCTGTATAAAGTCCGAATGGGAGAGCCACAAACTGGAAGTGTTGGTCGTTGACTGCAAAACGGAGAAAGGGTTGAGAACTGGGGTGGATGGGAACATGGAGGTACGCATCCTGGAGGTCGATCGATGTCAGGAAACAGTCGGGTTCCATGAAAGCTATGGCCGACCTGATCGACTCCATTTTGAATTTTTGGCTGTGAATGAATTGATTTAACCTCTTGAGGTTCAGTACTGGCCGGAAGGATCCCTCTTTTTTTGAGACCAGGAAGAGATTGGAATAGAATCCCTTGAATTTTTGAAGGTGTGGCACAGGAACGATAACTTGTGATTGTTGTAGGTCCAGGACGGCTTGTCGTAAGGCTTGATATTTGTGTGGAGGCACCACGGATGGAACAAAATTTCTTGGAGGCAATTTGGTAAAATGAATTCTGTAGCCATTCTGGATAATTTGCAGAACCCAATTGTCTAGGACATGAGTTTCCCAGCATGACAGGAAGTTTGACAATCGACCTCCTACTTTTGATGCTGGGTCGAGGTGGGGGCAGTCAAGTAGAGGTGGGTTTAGTGGTGGTAGGCTTCCTGTGCCTATCCGGTTGTTGCCACTGCGTCTTATTGCGCCTTGCACCTTGGTCTGAGCCGGTGTTACGAAAGTTGGGTGAGCGAAAGGAACGAAAATTGCGGGTAGGAGTGGACCATGTCCGCCTATTGGTGGATCTGTTGGGTTGATCCATGCGCCATCTTTTTCCTGGTGGAAGGAAAATACTCTTCCCACCTGTGACTTCTGTAATGATTTGCTTGAGGTCAGGGCCGAATAAGGACTCACCAGTATAGCACAGTTTCAATAGCTTATTCTTAGAGGCGGTATCCCCTGACCAGTGACGAAGCCAGAGAGCTCGTCTGGCCATCACAGAATTTGCGGAAGATCTTGCTGCTAGCCGAATAATTTCTAACGCTGCATCGGCTAAAAAGGAAAGGGCCGTGTTCAGTCTACTCATGTCCCCTGTTAACTCCTGCGCTGAAGTAGGAGGGTTCTGGGCAATTTCTTGTGCCCAATGTCTAGCTGTACGAGCGAGGCCTGCTGCCGCTGTGGCTGGTCTGAGGATTGCTGCCGTTTGAGAGTATGCTCGTTTGAGGGAAGACTCAAATTTTCTATCCATGGGGTCTTTAAATGCGGACTCTTCAGTTGGTAGTGTAGTTTGTTTGGAGAGTCTAGAAATGGCCGAATCTACCCTAGGAGGCTTATCCCATACTTTGCGCTGTTCCTCAGGAACCGGGTAGGTGTCATAAAAACGTTTTGATAAGGTAAAACGGCGGTCAGGTTGTGACCATTCTGTATCAATAGTTTTAGTGATGGATGTAAAAATAGGAAATGCACGGGATTTCTTTTGATGGACCCCCAGCACCTTATCTGCCTTTGAGACTGTCACAGTTTCATCTTTTATTTCTAAAGTTGCCATCATCTCCCTCAGGAGTTTCTTTGAAATATCAGGTTTAGCAAAAGTAGGCTGTTAAGTGTCTGAATCACTCTGTGAGTCTGAGCTCAACTCCCCTGATTCTGGTGCAATTGAGTCCAAACAGGACATGGCATCTATGTGGGAGGAAGGACCTGCCTCAGAATCTGAAACATCAGGTGGGGAGTCCAGCGCCTTGCGCTTAGTGGTGTGTTGTTGGAAAGTGGGTGGCTGAAGTGCAGTCTTTACCCATTCTAAAAATTCCCCTAGTTGTGGAGGGACTTGTGGTGCTGCACTGCCTGTTGTTGGTGTATGAGGCAAAGAATTATCATTGCTGTGTAATTCCAACAAGGGTGAATTGTTACTTGTGAGCTGTTGAGGAGACAGGATGGGCGGGTCCATGGGGCTGCAGTCAGTACAGTATATGGATTCTGACTTACGAAGAGTATGCTTACATTTCTTGCACTTGGCCCCTTTTACAGGCTTTTTAGCTGGTTTCTTAACAGATTTTGCAGCCTGTATATCCTCTCTCAGTTCTTTTAAAGAATCTGATCTCTCCATAGTATAGAAATATAATGCCTTTACCAGATGTACTCAGATGGAAGCTGGTGAGATGCTGGAATGCTGCTCTTTGTGCGCAGCTTATCTGTGTTGGAACAGAGCCAGAAGGTGGAGAGCACGCTGCGCTCCGTGTAGCTATGCGCTTGTGAAGGGACAAAATGGCGGCGATGACGTCATCGCGCTGCGCCATATACGGAGAGCCGCATGTGTGGGAGCTAGGCGCGCCAACCTAAGACGCACTGAAATGACGTCACTGTCGGAAGGCGCGCTCCGTACGCAGCTTAATCCTAGTAAGGGTGCTGCTAGTTCTGAGGAACGCGTCCTTAAGGAAGGAACCATGCGATTTAAAGTGAGGCATTAACAGGGATTGTGCTGCCTACCTAGAAGGGTACTGGCTGAAGTAGCGCCCTTTGCAAAACCCAGTCCACGTTGCTGCAACTGCCAGCAAGGAGGGACAGGTATTCCTGTGAGGAGATAGCCATACAGACCTCTTGATGCCACTTGCTGCAATATGCTAGCAAGGATGGGGCATAGTGCTGTATGCTGCACAAATCAGTCAAGGAATGCGTGGCACTATTCCACTTCCACAAGAATGGAAAAGGCATGTGCTGTACACCGCACTAAAGCATTCAATGAATATGTGGTCAATATTCCACTTGCTGCGATATGCCAGCAAGGAGGGAACAGGCAAAACGTTGGGAGACAGCATTGCATGCCTCCATCTGTAAAGGAAATTAAAATAAAAAATAGCAGAGAGATTTCTATCCTTCACCTCCAAGGCAGGACAAAAGAACTGAGGAACAGAGGTGGAGCCAGCCTATATATCCTGAGGGAGGGGCCAAGAGACCAATTCTTCTGTCCTGCCTCCAGAGGTGAACCTGGACATAACCCATACGTCTGCACTGACAGGAGGGCCGACTAGAGAAATACCTAGACGATTGTTCATAGAATTTCTCACTGAGGGTTTCCATAAGAGGGTTACGCACTCTAAAGACTCAAGTCTCAGCTCTAGCAGTCTTAACACATACTCGCTGGGCAGAGGATACCACAGTTCAACAATTTTTCAAAGGGGTAACCAGAATCAGACCACCACTCAGTCTCTGCCTACCTGGGACTTACCCTTAGGCAGAAGCACTACAACAACCACCATTTGAGCCCCTCACGACATGTTATCTAAAGTGGCTTTCTACTTTACATCTTTAGTTATAAAGGTGTAAAGTTATAGTAATACATATATATATATATATATATATATATATATATATATATATATATATATATATATATATATATATATATATATATATATATATATATATATATATATATATAGTCAAATACAAGAGTCCTCTGCAGAGTGCAGAGGACTCTTGTATTTGACTATATGTATTTTGTGGTCACACCCTCATTGCACCCCCGCCTAATGGTTTTAAAAAATAGTGGTGAGCACAACTTTCCCTTGTTTGTTGTGAAGGCCCATTCAACCAGGGCACAGAGCACATCCTGGGCGCTTCAAAATTTAGCAACACCAGTACAAATTTGCACAGCTGCCACCTGGGCTTCACCCAACACTTTTGTTAGGTTTTACAAGTTAAATATTTTTGCCTCTCAATCGGCTGTCTTCGGCCGCAAAGTTCTTCAGGCTGCAGTTGCACAGTAATTAATTATTGGACCATACATTATTCTAGTTGCCCACCCAGTTTAAGGGACAGCTTTTTTACGTCCCATAACGTCTGCACTGACAGTAGGGCCGACTAGAGAAAAAGGAATTTTGTACTTGCCGAAAAATCCTTTTCTAGTAGGCCCGAACTGTCAGTGCAGTAAGTCCCACCCAGGCTGATTTTAGTATGGGCCACTGGACCTCTTCATCGCTATCCTTTCTGCTTTTTGTCTCTTGGTCTTCCTTCTACCTATACATATATATAACCGGTACGAGGGGCCAAGAGGCATCAGTCCTTCTGTCCTGCCTCCAGAGGTGATGAAGACAAAACCCTAATGTCTGCACTAACTTATGCACTGACAGTTCGGGCCTACTAGAAAAGGATTTTTTGGTGAGTACAAATTCCTTTTTGGGGTTTACTTCCCCGTTTAAAGTGTTTCATGGCAATTTTCCAATAATGTGATTTATTACGCCTCATTTGAAGTGAGCTGGGGTTTGCCCACTGAGTCAGTGTAATGGGCCCGAAGGCGCAGCAGTAATAGTAGTGGACCAAAGAGGAGACAAAAACCAGGTTCGAGGTACAAAAGGGTTTATCCGGAAGAATAGTCAGGGTACAGGCAAAGATCAATTCAGGCGGCAGACAATGGAGATAAGAAAAACAGGCAAAGGTCGATACACGGATAATCAGAATTAGAAGTCACACCCAGGAACACTAGTCAAAGGAACCTATAATTGGGCAATGAAGAAAGGGGCAATGGGGTTTAAATAGTCCAAGTCTTGGCGCCAAAATATTGACGCGCTGGCGTCAGACGCTGACGCCAGCGTCCTCACGCTGACGTCCTGACGCCGGCGCCCGATTCTGACGCCGGCGTCCGTTCCGTCGCCGACGACCAATCCCAGATCGAGAAGGCGTTGATGTCACAGGACAGCGCCCAACAGGAGCCATGCGGTGGAGCAGAAGGTTGCCATCTTGGACGCCATCTTGGGTGAGTGTTGAAGTTTCCATTACAGTACCCCCTTCCCTAGGGGGGGCCTCAGGACCACCGGGACCAGGACGAGAAGGAAACTGTTTGTGGAACCTGCGGACAAGGATGGGAGCATGAACGTCAGAGTTCTTTACCCAGGAGCATTCCTCAGGACCGAAACCCTTCCATTCAATGAGATATTGGAGAGTACCCCTGGAAATGCGGGAATCCAAGATTCGATTAACTTCGAACTCCAAAGAATCATTGACGACAACAGGAGCTGTGAAAGAAGAAGAGGGAGAGGAGACTGCAGGTTTAAGAAGAGACACATGAAACACATTAGGGATCCTCATCTCAGGCGGAAGAAGAAGACGGACAGCCACAGGATTGATGACCTCGATGATGGGGAAGGGACCGATGAACTTGGGACCAAGTTTAGGAGAGGGAATCTTGAGACGAATATTACGAGTAGACAACAAAACCTTGTCACCAAGAGAGTATGTTGGAGAAGCAATCCTCCTTTTGTCGGCAAATTTCTTCTGGGAAGAAGCACTCTTTTCTAAATTAGCGGCAGTAGCCTGCCAGATGGCCATCATATGAGCTGCTTGATCATTGGCGGCAGGCACGTTGGTAAGTAGGAGGTCCTGAGGAAATGCCAAAGGGTTTAAACCAAAAACACAGAAAAAAGGAGACTTCTGGGAAGAAGAATGCAGGGAATTGTTGTGGGCAAATTCCGCCCATGGAAGAAGGTCTGACCAGTCATCCTGACACAGGGACACATGACAACGTAGGAACTGTTCCAATGCTTGGTTGACACGTTCGGCGGCCCCATTGGACTGAGGATGGTAAGCGGAAGAAAATTGAAGAGAAATGTTCAAAGCTTTACACAGAGACCTCCAAAATTTAGACACAAACTGAGGACCACGATCAGACACAATTTCAGCAGGAAAACCATGGAGACGAAAAATATGTTTAATGAAGAGTTCAGAAAGTTCCGGGGCAGATGGCAGTTTGCGGAGAGGAGTGAAATGAGCCATCTTACTAAATCTGTCAATCACCACCCAGATGACAGTGTGGCCGGAAGAATTTGGAAGATCGACAATAAAGTCCATGGAAATATGAGTCCAAGGTCTAGAAGGAATGGGTAAAGGCAACAAAAAACCCGTAGGGGGGGAATGTCCAGACTTAGAAACGGCACAGGTGGAACATGATGAAACAAAATCTTTAACGTCTTTCCTTAAAGATGGCCACCAGACCAAACGAGACAAAAGTTCGGTAGTCTTTTTAATCCCAGGATGACCGGCCTGTTTAGAATTGTGAGAGTGAGACAAGATGGCAGGACGAAACTCTGGAGGAACAAAAGCTAAACCCAGGGGAGTCTCTTCAGGAGCCGAAGCTTGAGCGGAGAGTAACTGAGGAGCGCAGGAAGGAAACAAAGCTGCGATGATCTTGGAAGAAGGAACGACAGGTTCAGGATCTTCGGAGCAAGAATCTTCAGGAATAAAGCTTCTGGATAATGCGTCGGCCTTCCTGTTCCTGGACCCAGGGCGAAAAGTAATAACAAAATTAAAACGAGAAAAGAAAAGTGCCCACCTGGCTTGCCGGGGATTGAGGCGTTTGAGAGACTGGATAAATTCGAGATTTTTGTGGTCCGTAAAGATCGTTACCGGGACCGAAGAGCCCTCTAATAAGTGTCTCCACTCTTCCAAGGCCAGCTTAACAGCAAGTAGCTCTCGGTTGCCAACGTCATAGTTCTGTTCGGGGGAAGAAAATTTTTTGGAAAAGAAGGCACACGGATGAAGTTTACCGTCAGAAGAAGATCTCTGGGATAAAACTGCACCAGCACCAATGTCCGAGGCATCCACTTCGATGAAAAAGGGTTGAAGAGGTTCGGGGTGTCTAAGGACTGGAGCGGAGGAGAATGCTTCCTTGAGAGATTTGAAGGCTTCCAAAGCTTGAGGGGGCCAGTGCTGAGGTTTGTTTCCACCACGGATCAAGGCAAGAATTGGAGAAAGTCTGGAAGAGAAGTTTTTAATGAACTGTCTATAGTAATTGGCAAAGCCAACAAACCTTTGAACAGCTTTAACACTGGTAGGAAGAGGCCAGTCCAGGATTGCAGAGACCTTGGCCGGATCCATCTTGAAGCCTAGGGAAGAAATAATGTACCCAAGAAAAGGAATAGAAGAGACTTCGAAGGTGCACTTTTCCAACTTGGCGTAAAGGTTTTTTTTCCTCAGTCTGGATAGTACTTCACGTACTTGGTTGCGATGTTCCTGGAGGTTTTTAGAAAAAATAAGAATATCATCCAAATAGACGACCACACACTGCCCCAATAAATCTCGAAAAATGTCATTAACGAATTCCTGGAAGACCGCAGGGGCATTGCAGAGACCAAAAGGCATGACTAGGTACTCATAATGACCATCACGAGTATTAAAAGCGGTCTTCCATTCGTCCCCCTCACGAATCCGAATGAGGTTATAGGCCCCACGAAGATCCAACTTAGTGAAGAGACTGGCACCCCTAAGCTGATCGAACAGTTCAGAAATGAGAGGAAGACGGTACCTGTTTTTAATGGTGATTTTGTTAAGTCCTCTGTAGTCAATGCAGGGCCGCAAACTACCATCTTTCTTTTCGACAAAAAAGAACCCCACTCCTGCAGGGGAGATGGAAGGACGAATAAATCCTTTCTGCAGATTCTCCTGGATATAGGATTTCATTGCGGAAGTCTCCGAGGGAGAAAGTGGATAGGTGCGGCCGCGAGGAGGCATGGAGCCGGATAAAAGTGCAATTGGACAGTCGTATGGGCGATGAGGTGGAAGGTTTTCGGCAGAATTCTTATTAAAGACATCGGCAAATGCTTGGTACACGGAGGGGAGAGAAGAATTTGAAGACACAGAAGAAATTTTGACGACAGGAACAGCAGGTAAACAGTTCCGTACACAAAATGGACTCCACCTGGAAACTTGTGTAGAGGACCAATCGATAACAGGATTGTGGAGACACAGCCAAGGTAGACCTAAAACAACCGGAGTGGAGGGGCAATCAATAAGAAGAAAAGACAGTCTTTCCAGATGCAAAGAGCCCACCTTGAAAGAAAGTTCTTGAGTGGACTGTGAGATGATCGCAGAAGATAAGGGCCGATCGTCGATTGCCAGGACTCGAAGCGGAGTCGTCAAGGATTGGAGAGGAATGAAGTGGTTGGCAGCGAACACACGGTCCATAAAATTTCCTGCGGCTCCGGAATCAAGAAAGGCCTGAGAAGAGATCTCTTTGGAACCAAACTGGATCTGCACTGGGAGGAGGAAACGTTGAGCAGAAGAATGGGGAGAGCGACAAATCCCACCCAGGTAAGTCTCCCCAAACTTACCTAGGCTTTGGCGTTTCCCTGCTTCACTGGGCATTCCTGAGCAAAGTGAGCTTTGCCCCCGCAATAGAGACATAACCCCGCCGCCCTTCTCCGATTCTTCTCCTGTTCGGAAAGACGGGCCCGTCCGATCTGCATCGGTTCCTCTGCTGGTAATGAAGAGGAAGAAGCAGACGTCGCGGGGGTTGGAGAGGACGAGGTGTAAGCAGGGTCGTAGAGTAACGGTCTCTGGAAGCGGGGGGCCAGGATAGGCTGAAATCGGGAACTTCTCTTAGAGCGTTCACGGTCTAATTCGACTTGGAATTCTCGCTGGCGAGTATCCACTTTCACGGCCAAAGCGACCAGGTCCTCCCATCTGGGAGGGATTTCACGGATACCAGATCGTTCTTAATCCGCATGGCTAAACCATTGTAAAAGGCTGCATGGTAACCGTCGTTGTTCCAAGAAGTCTCCGCCACCAGGGTGCGAAATTCAATGGCATACTCGGAGACAGAGCGAACACCTTGCTGCAGTTGAAAAAGCCTAGCGGAGGATGCAGTGGCACGACCTGGAGCATCAAACACGGTGCGAAGCTCTTGGACAAACGCCCTGGCGTTGTCAATCAGCGGATCCTCCTTTTCCCAAAAGGGTGATGCCCACTCCAAAGCTTTTCCCTGCAGACGAGTGATTATATAACCCACCTTTGCTCGTTCAGAAACGAACTGACCAGGAAGCAGGGCAAACTGAATCTCGCATTGGTTGATAAAGCCTCTGCACGCTTCAGGATCACCACTGAAGAGAGGTGGAGCAGGAAGACGAGGTTCGGAAACCTGGAGCGGAATAGGTATGGCCGGAGCAGGCACAACCGGCGGAGCCACGGGAGACAGAGCAGTCAACTTCTCCAGGATCGCCTCGAGGGCCTGGCCAAAATGGGATTGTTGAGCTTCATAAGCTTCATCCGAGAAGCTAACCCACGAATAGCCCCTCCGACATCAAGAGGTGCTTGGGCCTCCTCCGAAGGGTCCATGGCCCAATTATACTGTAATGGGCCCGAAGGCGCAGCAGTAATAGTAGTGGACCAAAGAGGAGACAAAAACCAGGTTTGAGGTACAAAAGGGTTTATCCGGAAGAATAGTCAGGGTACAGGCAAAGATCAATTCAGGCGGCAGACAATGGAGATAAGAAAAACAGGCAAAGGTCGATACACGGATAATCAGAATTAGAAGTCACACCCAGGAACACTAGTCAAAGGAACCTATAATTGGGCAATGAAGAAAGGGGCAATGGGGTTTAAATAGTCCAAGTCTTGGCGCCAAAATATTGACGCGATGGCGTCAGACGCTGACGCCAGCGTCCTCACGCTGACGTCCTGACGCCGGCGCCGGATTCTGACGCCGGCGTCCGTTCCGTCGCCGACGACCAATCCCAGATCGAGAAGGCGTTGATGTCACAGGACAGCGCCCAACAGGAGCCATGCGGTGGAGCAGAAGGTTGCCATCTTGGACGCCATCTTGGGTGAGTGTTGACGTTTCCATTACAGTCAGTAGCTCATCTGAGCAAGGAAAAATCAATTCCTCTGCACCTTCCAATTAAAAAGAAGGTGTGGTTTCCTTTTTAAGGGGAACTATAGACCAGTTATAAGGTTTTTTTCCCACTTATTCCTCTTAAATTATTAAATTAATGCTCTTATTATCAATTAAAAACAGGTATTACTTGGGGATGTATTTCAACACTGGGCAGTCACCCATGGCAGATATTTGCGCTCATGTTTTACCTACAGCCAACTGATGTTGTGGGTTACTGCCCTGGTGAGCAGCATTTGCTAATGTCCTTAATTTTTTTTTCTGACAGTACTTGGTAAAATGGGGAACATGGGCGCCAATTAGGTAAGTTTTGCAAATAACTTTTTCCCTCATTTTCAAGATATAGGCAGTTTTTACAGTGTTAATAGATGAGTTTGAAACAACATGGTTCATAAATAAGGCTAGTGAGAATGTGAATTTTTATTGATTTTAACAAAACACAAAACAACAGTTAACCGTACAGCGTCTGGTAATGTGGCATATGAGTGATGTCGGGTCAAGCTCAGGCTTATACTGACAGAAGGGTCTTGTCACTAAGTGAAGCAAGCAATTATAGATAACATTATAAAGATAAAAGCTGCCGGGAGACCGATATTGCCCACCTCAATGTGGGCATATCGCCAAACAAGTGGATCTCCCTGTGTATGGCCACTAGGGATGCACTGAATCCACTTTTTTGGATTCAGCCGAACCCCCCGAATCCTTTGTGAAAGATTCGGTCGAATAACAAACCGGAACCCTAACTTGCATATGCAAATTAGGGGTGGGTAGGGGAAAAACATTTTTACTTCCTTGTTTTGTGACAAAAAGTCACGCGATTTCCCTCCCCGCATATGCAAATTAGGATTAGGGTTCGGCCGCAAGAAGGGTTCAGCCAAATCCGATTCCTGCTGAAAAAGGCTGAATCTTTGCCGAATCCCGAACCGAATCCTGGATTCGGTGCATCCCTAATGGCCACCTTAAAGCAAGTTACCTCAGGTTTAAAGGGACCAATTACCCATCCACAGAATCACGGTCGCACCAGTCCCCCCCCATATTTTGCTAAACTTGTCATGTGCCACCCTCATTTCATAAGTTCGTATTACAAGGGGAAGAGCTTCATCGATCAGGTGCCTCCAAAAGGTTAGGGAGTGTGAGTTCCTCCCATCCAGTGCATGATCACAGTTTTTTTGGCATAGAACATGACCGTTTGAAACTGAACTCTGTCCGCAATGGTGGGTCGCACCTCATCTATTATTCCCAGAAGGCGAGGTAGCACCTCATCTATTATTCCAAAGAAGAGTGTTGGGTCCACTATCTGTGGCTTGTCCAGTTCATTTGTTAGGGTCTCCACTATTTTGGACCAGAATTCTTGAATGTATGTATGTATGTATAACTTTATTTGTAAAGTGCTTTTAAGGAGCTGCAGTGCTGTACAGTGCATAATATATATATACTGTATATATAAAAGTATACATGGGGAAGACAAATCACATAACAAATATATACAGAATCATATTAGGACAAAGAGCTTAAGTGCTATGTGGTAAGAAACATAGTGGAAAGGAGGTCACTGCCCCATAGAGCTTACAGTCTAAGTGGATGGGAGGCTAACATACAAGCACAAATTGTAGATGAAAAAGTGCACAAGGTAAGGAATAGTCAGTAGGCACAGGGCTAGGCTAATGTTCTAGTACTCCAAAAGGAAGGCTCTTGGTTTTTTCATGAAGAGATTGAGAGAGGATTCCTTACGGAGGAATTCAGGGATGGAATTCCAGATATAAGGAAAGCAACATTGAAGGGTTTGAGAGGAGAGGTGACAGTGGATGTGGATGGTGTGAAGAGAAGGTGGCTCTGAGAAGAGTGGATAAGACGACCAGGAAGATACAGTGAGGCAAGAGAAGAAATGTAGTGAAGGGCTTTGAATGTTAGTTTATATCCTATCCTTTGCTTAACAGGCAGCCACGCTAAGGATTTTAGTTGTGATAGAGCAGGTTCCCTTCTAGGAGAGAGCAGATGGATCCTGGTAGTGGAGTTAAAGACTGATTAGGGGCAGGACCTGGCCATATGGATAAAATTGGCCCCAGGAAATTTGCATCGTAGGCACAGGTCATCCTGCCTCCTGCCAAATTTCTTCAACTTGAGGGGCATTATGTAGGTTTGGTGGTGGAATTTGTATTGTATGAGCCTGTGCTTTATCTATATTAGGAAGTTATAGGCATTGTCTGTAGCTTCCTCCCATTGGTCTTGTTCAAGTCCTGCCTGTGTCCAAAGGGGGTAAGCTCGGTCAAAGGGCGGCTTAACAGTATCCATAATTCCTCTAAAGAGCTTGGATAGGAGTTTGGCTGGGGATGGGGACTAGAAGATATCTTCTAGGTCTACAGTGGCCACCGTAGGGGAGAGATTTTGGAATTGCAATCGTGTCTAAGTTGGAGGTATCTATAGAGTTGCACCTGTTGGCCAGTAACTCTTTCTTGCAATTCTTGGTGTGTGGGAAACTGAGAGTCAGGTATGAGGTCAGAAAGTTTAAATTACATTTTAGTATGATGTAGAGCAGTGGAGTAAAAGGTAGATCGGGATCTACCAGTAGACCTTTAGTTGGTGATCAGTAGATCTCAAGACCAGGACTTGTATTTAGGTCTGATGCTGCCCTTGGCACCGGACCTAAACAAACCCCCCTAGTGACATGCGTGACGTCACTTCCGCCAACCAACCCAGCCCCATAGCCCTCACCCCCACCAGCTCTTTCACTGGATTTCCTATGAAAATCAGTGAAAGAGGCTGTGCAATTTTTCTTTTTCAATTTAAAAAATACATTTATAGGCACCCGAGGGCCGCACCCCATTGTAATTGTAATAAGAGCCTGAAATATAAATAGGAGAGGCCTGAGTCTAAAGATGGGTAATAAAAAGTAGCAATAACAATAACTTTGAAGCCTTACAGAGCATTTTGTTTTTTTAGATGGGGTCAGTGACCCCCATTTGAAAGCTGGAAAGAGTCAGAAGAAGAAGGCAAATAAGTCAAAAATTATAAAAAAGAAAAAATGAATGCCAATTGAAATGTTGCTTATAAATAGCCTTTCTATAATATACTAAAAGTTAATTTAAAGGTGAATCACCTCCAGCATGATATTCTTTACAAAAAGCATGTTGGGAGCAGTATTCCAGCAACATTAGGTTTAGCTACTGAAGGCAATGCTGTAGTAAAGTATTTGCAGCTTTCCAGGGTTGGTGGCCCACCAAGGGGATCCAGCAATGATGTGTAATCCCAGACAGACATCCGTTTGTCATATTACTGTGAGCTGCCATCAGCACTTGTTATCCATAAACTGCAAATAAGCAAGAGGCACATAATATTCTGTATGCTTCTAAGCTCCACTTGCCATCCTTGTTGGGGGACAATTCATCATTATGAGGTAGGGACTGTGATGCCGAACGGTTTTTGGATACTTTTTATTTTTTCACACTTGGAAAAAACAAAAATAAATTAGAAATAAAAACATCCCATCTCTGTGATTTATTTACTGCTGAGCTGAGCTGTAAAGCCCCCCCCCATGACTACGTATCTGCTGATATGAAACGCGTCAGGGATCTGATGTTTTTAACATAGTTGGAATAAAAGCTACCTTTTAACCTGTACGGATAGAAACGGAGTGCTCGTTTATTTTTGAAAATTAAAGGGCCACTACACCCACAAGCATTCTTGCAGGATTACAAAAATAAATATACGTATATCACCAACATGTTTCCCAGGACTTTACAGAGATTATACATCAACCCCCCTGTGGACCTTATACTCAATTAAACAGTTAAACTGCCTGTATGTTTTTGGAAGAGTGAGAGGAAACCAGAGTAACCAGAGATTGCAAGAACTAATATGACTGCTAGCCACGGAGCTTTGCAAGTACTGGTGTTCACCAGTATCATTTTTGGGGGGGTCCATCAGTGACCTAATTTCACTTAGGTTACCAGAAGAAAATAAGGGCATTTATCTAGGCAAAATGTTGTAGTGTCACCACCAGTACATTGTCCAAGAAGACACTGGCACACAGAGGCTAGTAACAGCAGGGTTATACCCTTGCGTGTTTATTCTGCAAACGTGCAACGTTTCGGGGTCAGACCCCTTTGTCAAGCATAGAAAAAATGTGCAAGTGCAAGCAATTTAACACCCCTCACATCATTTTGATTGGTCAATCCCCACATTTACATACATAATTGGCAACACAAAAATTAACCCTTAAAATTCCATGTGTAAAATCACATTTGAGATAATAGAAAGACCACAATATAAATAGTAATGCCAGTAGTGCAAAAATCTTTATAAAAATTTTTTTTTAAAAAATTCAATAGAAAAATTGGTAGAAAAAATGCTGGTTTGTATTCACAAAACCAGATACCTAATAAAAGGCAAAAATCCAAAAATTGATACAAAGGGAAATCCTGAAAAATGTATAAAGTCCAGCACTGTTCCAGTCCTGTTAGTCCAGAGATTTGCAAAACAAAATATAATATAAGCAACGATATATCGGAATCAGAGACAACCTGTTAAGCGCAACAATATATCCAAGTATTTGTCATATCAGTAAATTGAAGCATCATGCAACAGTGTAACAGAAACAAAATTACAAATGGGAGGTTTGAATCTTACCCTACAGATGAAACTAGGTTCTGTCCCTGCAGGGGAATCATGCAGCATAATTATCTGAAAAAAGGTGGAAGATGCATTAGTTAAAAAATCAGAGATAACATGTCATATTGAAATCCTCGTTTAACCCTTTAGGATGCCTGGACTGTAGTAGCCAAATCCAGTAACATTCACGCTGCAATAAAAGCTTTTTAATATCAAATCCTTGTTTGTGTGTTACTTTTTCTAATATTTGCCAACGTAGTTGGGATATTCTATGGCCATTATTAAAAAAATGTTTAGCAAGCAGTGTTTCTTTTTTTGATTTCCCTTTTTCAGCCAACTTCACTATACCACCTTGTTCAGCGGGCAAAGGCTTATAATTACGAATTGTGGATTTCGTAATTATAAGCCTTTGCCCGCTGAACAAGGTGGTATAGTGAAGTTGGCTGAAAAAGGGAAATCAAAAAAAGAAACACTGCTTGCTAAACATTTTCAGAGCAGGCACTGAAATGTTCCTTCTGTAAACGAATTGCTGTGTTTTTCCTAACACTTTTATGTACTGTACAGCGAACAGGAAAATAGAAAAGTACAGTATTAATTCTCTGGGTTTCCAAGAATTGGAAAAACAAGATTGGCCCTATGAGGGTGTTTACTCTGTTGCCCTGATCTGTTTACTCAGCTTCATTCTCGGTTTACTCAAAGGAGATCATCAGTGTAGATTCCAAACCAAGTTAAAGCTGTTCAACTATTCATATTTCTCATGGCTCCCAAGCACCTGCTTGCAGGTCAGCCAAGGTCTTGTGTGTATATAAACCCAAGTCTTCTCTCAGTCTCCAAGCTCCATTTCCTGAGGTCCATCTCTTGGTAACATTGCTCTCCCTCTAACCATGAAGGTCTGGTGTCTTCTCCTGGCTTTGATTGGCTTGTGCCATGGACAGATAAAGCTAGGTACAAAAATGGGCACTCATTATTTCTCTGTTAGAAAGGCAGTGCCAGGCTGGAAAAATGGGGGGTCACTAGGAAACCATAGATGCAGGGACCTCTAACACTCTTCTTCTCATTTCATTCCCCTATCGTCCCTTCTTTTGGCTAAAGCATAAAAGGTAACACACAATTAAAGCCAATTAGTGGCACTTATGAGTCAGGCATATTTTCCCATTGTTCCAGATTATGGATCCCAAGATGTGGAGCTTACAGGGGATGTCTCTGGGAATGAATGGGAACAGTGGGGACTGGCATGAAGTGTCCTCCTGGTTTCAAATAATTAGAGGGTTGGTCTCTACTCTCTGGAATATCACTATTTGTGTCTTTCTCCTGACCCTCTGAATGACGGCTGCCTACTCTCTTTTTCTCTCTCCAGGTACTTATAACCTAGAAAGTGTTCTGAGCGTGTCTGGCTTGTCTGCTGGAGCTTATATGGCCAACCAGTACCACCTTGCCCAGTCTAAGATAATGGTTGGAGCTGCATTTTTTGCTGGAGGTACATTTTTTTTTCAGCAATATTGCTCAGTAAAGCTGTATTTTCTTGTATTTTCTCACAAACTCTTCTAATTGGTGGTAGTGACTCTGTTGCAGGTCCTTATTACTGCGCCCAGGGAAGCATGCTTACCGCCACCAATGCTTGCATGAAATTACCCTCTAGCATTAATGTCAACACCCTGGTCAGTAAAGCCAAGAGTTATGCCACCTCCATGCTCCTCGACCCCGTGTCCAACCTTGCAGGCCAGAAAGTCTTCATCTTCTCCGGCTCCAAAGACACAGTGGTTGTCCCAGGTGAGAGACCCAAGACCATGGGGCATGATCTTCAACTTTCTGGTGACATCTTTTCAGGGGGTTACCTGGGGGTTTGTGGTGTTCAAGATGGATTGGGTCATGGAAACAGGGACACACAACCACATCTGGAAGGCATTTGTGATTACTGAGATCCTAATGGGGACAACCACAATGTTCTCCACCTCACCAGTTGCTGCCTCACATATACTTGCATGGGAAAAGCAATGCCTATGGGAGATACTTCTGCCAGAAGGTGTGTAATGCCAAGCTATCTGCCTGACCCATAGCCCTCCATTCTTTTGACCATGGCCAATTACATTTAGGCACTCGCCACCACCTATGCACTTCCCCCTTATTCCTTTTTGGGTCTGCTAAATGCCCATATGCAATTGTCCTCGTCTGTTATTCCCTGGTCACAAAGAGCTGCCACTGGAATTCCAGTAAGTAAGGGGAAAGGGGAAAGTTCTCCTCTTCATTCTCATACCTTAAGATAAATATTGGTGTTAGAAATCATTCCCCAGTGCCTGAACACAATAATATATAACATTATGGATTAACTATTCCTTTCTATTTCAATTTGCAGGGGTGGTACAGAAGCTGGAAGAGTTTTACACATCTTTTATAACTAGCCCTGGAGCCATCAAAACAGTTTATGACATCCCAGCACAGCATGGCATGGTGGGTTTTGGGTTCACTGAACATATACCACAATAGCTGTTTGTAGCCACTAGGTGTCCTGCCCTATCACTGCCTATGGAGAATGCATTGCCCCACTATTCTTTAACAGCAACTGGGTTTCTATGTGATCCTGCTGCTGATTCGGACCTGACTTTTAATAACTTATTTATGTTATTGGTTTCTTTATTTAGCCAACCGACAGCTATGGCGGCTCCTGCGGCTTAACCAATTTAGATTACATCAACAACTGCGATTACAATGGAGCCTATGAAGCCCTGAACCACATCTACGGAAACCTCCAGGTAATGACTAGTTCTACTTACATACCCAGTGTATCTGTTACAGGTTATATGGAATAAATGGACAGTAGTTTACTAATATACATGAATTCTCATAGCCTGTACAGAGAGATTCCATAAAACAATGCAGTATAGGTATTCCCCTGTACTAAGCACAATTCTGCAGGAACAGCCCCTAAGTTTGCTCATAGCCTGTACAGAAAGATCCCATAAAACTATGGTAGATAGGTATTCCCCTGTAATAAGCACAATTCAAGCCCTAAGTTTGCTCATAGCCTGTACAGAGAGATACCATAAACTATGGCAGCATAGGTATTCCCCTGTACTAAGAACAATTCAGCAGGAACAGTCTCTAAGTTTGCTCATAGTCTGTACAGAGAGATACCATAAAAGTATGGCAGCATAGGTATTCCCCTATACTAAGCACAATTCAGCAGGGAAATATAAGTGCAATGACACACTAATAAAAAAACTTCTCTTCTTTACCTACAGAAGCCAAGCAGTTCTGCAACACTCACTGGGCAGGTAATATTATGGCTGGCACGGACCTACTGTTAAATCTTCCAACATTTATTTAATGTATTTATCAAGCTTTTGGATCTCAATGTATCACTTTAGTTATTCATTTTTGTTTTTTTTATATGTACACAGTTAATACTGTATGACCAGGCTGAATATTTTAACTGGGCTGCTCCTTCCACCTATGGGATAGACACAGCTGGATATGTGTATATTCCTTCATCCTGCCAGTCTGGAGCAAGTAAGTAGACAAATATGGGTGAGCGAAATAACCCCACATGGTTGTTCATAGTATGTACACAGGGCCGCCATTAGAAATCACGGGGCCCCGTACAACAAAATTTTTGGGGCCCCCTGGGCCCCGCCCACACTGACGACCAAGCTCCGCCCCATATCCCGCCCACATCGCAGTTAAAAGACCACACAGACATCAGCGCTAAAAAAGTAACCCCCCCCACACAAGTTGTAAAAAGCTATTGATGGTCAGGGCCCCCTTATAAAAAAAATTGGGGCCCCAAAAAAAAAAAAATTTACATTTTTTTTTTTAAAAACATTGGTGGCAGGGGCCCCCTGTTAAAAAAAACTTGGGGCCTCAACAAAAAAAAATGTAAAAGAAACTAAAAAATAAACAAACATTGGTGGCAGGGGCCCCCTTCTAAGTTAAAAACAAATTGGGGCCCCAAAAAAAAATTTGAAAAAAAAATTAATTTTTTTTTGAAAAAAAAAAAAAACATTGGCGGCAGGGGCCCCCTTATAAGTTAAAAACAAATTGGGGCCCCAAAAAAAAATTTGAAAAAAAATTAATTTTTTTTTGAAAAAAAAAAAAACATTGGCGGCAGGGGCCCCCTTATAAGTTAAAAACAAATTGGGGCCCCAAAAAAAATTTTTTTGAAAAAAAAATTTTTTTGAAAAAAAAAAAAATGGTGGCAGGGGCCCCCTTACAAGTTAAAAACAAATTGGGGCCCCAAAAAAAATTTAAAAAAAAATAATTTTTTTTTGAAAAAAAAAAAAAACTGGTGGCAGGGGCCCCCTTACAAGTTAAAAAAATTTGGGGCCACCAAAAAGAAAATTAATTTTTTTTTAAAAAAAAACCCCAAAAAAAAACAATGGTGGCAAGGGGCCCCTTACGAGTTAAAAAAAAAATTGGGGCCCCAAAAACAAAAGTTTTAAAAAAAAGATTGGTGGCAGGGGCCTATAGAATATTAAAATAATACATTGGTGGCCAGGGGATTAAAAAAAAAAAAAACACAAACTGGTGTTCAGTAGAATTGAACTCATGGCTTCAGTACTTCAACTTCGCCTCCTTTCGTGACTTCGGGTCTTTTCACTGCTTCAGGACTTCGGCTTCGGCTGTTTTCGTGACTTCGGGTCTTTGCGCTGCTTCAGGACTTCGGCTTCAGCTGTTTTCGTGACTTCGGGTCTTTTCGGCGCTTCGTGACTTCGGCTTTTTCCGTGACTTCGGGTCTTTTCGTCGCATCGGCTTCGGCTTTTCGGCACTTCCGCATTCGGCACTGAAGAGGCAAGACGTACGGCTCGGGCGCTCGTAAGGGGGGCCCGGATCTTCAAAAAAATGCAGCGCTGCCGGGCCCCCCTTCATGCCCGGGCCCGGTACGCTTGTCCCCCCTGTCCCCCCCTGATGGCGGCCCTGTATGTACAGATATATGTTATAACACTATGCCTTAAGCAGGCTGTTCAGCAGGAACAGTCCCTATATTTGTGCATAGCCTGTAGAGAGCCAGCATAGGTATGTATTCTATTAAGCACTAAGCACAGTCTGACCAGAGTTGCTCCTGTCATTTTGTTCATAGCCTGTACAGAGAGACACTGCGTTTTTATGGGATCTCTCTATACAGACTATGCACTGATGATCTGATGGGACTGTTCCTGCTGAATTGTGCTTAGGGGAATACGCATGCTGCCATAGTTTTATGGGATCTCTCTGTACAGGCTATGAGCATACATAGGGACTGTGAATTGTGCTTAGTATAGGGGAATACTTATGCTGCTATAGTTTTATGGTATCTCTTTTTACAGACTATGTGCAATCTGATGGGACTGTTCCTGCTGAATTGTACTTAGTACAGAGGAATACCGATGCTGCCATAGTTTTATGGGATCACTCAGTACAGGCTATGAGCAAACTTTGGAGACTGTTCCTGCTGAATTGTGCTTAGTACAGGGGAATACCTATGCTGCCATAGTTTTATGGGATCTCTCTGTACAGGCTATGAAAAAACATAGGGTGTTATTCTTGCTGACACGGACCCTTTATGGCCCTCTTTGGCTAGCCATGTCCCATGCTCGTTGGCCAGTTAGATTATTTCCTCTTTTTGTTTCTTTATTTATTGAATATAAATATTTCTGACTCAATTCTGTCCCATTGCTATTACAGTGTGCAAACTCCACATTGTATTTCATGGATGCCTCCAAGGAAGGTAAGGTCACAGTGTATTTCTTTATCATTTATAGTTGGGGGGGAGGGCAGTTATATTATCCTTTTGGTGAGCCATGTGCTCAGCATATCTAAAAGCCAGACATGTGCAGCTGTATCTATGGATGAATTAACAATACTAATGGTGTTATGTACTACTATACACTGGCCAATAGCCCTTGGTGTCTGCAGTCAGATACTGTATGAGTAGTTATTCAGTGCCTGCTGGGGTCTTAGTAGTGTATAGGCTTCTGGGGGTTTCAGGATACAATTTGGGGGTTCTAAAAAGGCTAAGGGACTTCTACTGATGCAACAGACTGACCTGACTCTTTGTATTCTTATTATTGTGTGTATGGTATTGATTTCCAGTGTCAGGCCTCCTAGTTCCTACCAGTGAACCCAAATCCGAGGGCCCACTCTATGCACCATAAGATATATAAAATGTAATCCACCTTTAACAATGGTAGAAATAAAAGAGCTAATGGGATTTGCCATATATTGGGACCCTCCTGGACACCCCTTGGTCTCCTGCCTTGCCTTGCAAGATGAACGTAATATTTTTATAATTATTTGTCAGATACAGTATGAGTCATATTGCTGAGAATAAAACCGTTTTTGGTTGTTCTGCTTTTTAGAGAGAAAGTTGGGGACCGTTTTGCCAGAAATGCCGGTTACAATCAGGTGGCCGATCTGAATAACTTCATTATTTTGTACCCTCAAGCCAAGTCCAACATGTCCAACCCCAATGGATGCTGGGACTGGTACGTACATTTATGGATTAGAATTGGTGGGGGGTATTACAGGAATGTTGGAAATAATTAAAGTAACTAAAGGATCACTAGGAGAAGCCCCTCAATAGGTGTCAGCAGAGCAGTTGAATAGGAGTACTAGGAGTACTAGTACTAGGAGACTGCCTTTCAGGTCAGTGATTGGTTGGACTTCAGTAACTACTAATGAACCTGCACGGCACGGTTGGTTGTCCAGTTGACCTTCCAATCACATTCTTCACAATAATGGTTGCCCTCTCCGATGGCCTATAAGCCGTCACTCAAACCTGTTAAATTATTTGTGAAATCAGCTACAGGAACTGGGTGCTCTCTTCACACAGGCCAGGTGAGAAATGACTCACAAGAGGCATCAGAATACAATTCACTAAATATTGAGGTACAGTGCACATAGCTGTGAACGTAATAAGGGGTGAAACAACTGCTAGTAAGCAATAGTCACCAATCAGCAGCTCTATTAAAAAATAAAAATTGTTCATTTTGAGTTACTGGACCTGGACCAAACTGTCTATTATGATATGCCCAGTGGACTGTGAGAGAGCAATTGTGTTCCTATAGTATTGGACATCTCTCTCTTCCTTGTACTGGGAATAATGTTTATTCTTTTCATTCTAACAGGTGGGGATTCACTGGAATGTATTACGGTAAGAAGCCTTGAGTTGTATAGGTTACATGTAATCATATATAAGTATACAGGAACGTAATGTTACTGTTTGTTAAATACACACAATCCATGAATAACCTGTGAAAAAAAAAAAAAAAAAAAAAAATATATATATATATATATATATATATATATATATATATATATATATATATATATATATATATATATATATATATAAATATATAAATGGTACCTTTGTACCAACTTAGTGAAGTCACTTGTGTCATTTGACTCAGTGATCACTTATAAAACCAGAGTGATGCTCAGAGTCCCCTGTATAACTTAGCCTGTAGCCTTGTGACTTTATATGGTCATCGAACTCCTGGCTGCATTAAGATCTGTTTCAATGGAACAAACCACTTGTCTACTTCCTAACACCATTGCCTGTTCGTTTACAGCTAACAAGAACGGATATCAGATGACTGGTGTTGAAAGGATGATGCTACGTACCCTGGGCAAATACTAACACAGCTTGGAAAAATCTGTTGTAACTCATTTAAAATGACCCTGTCTTCTAGCAGTGGGGCTTATCTGTAAAATGTGTATATTTTTGTATGTGAATAATATTGTTTATATAATAAGATGTTTGAATTTTACTAATAGTCCCTGTCATGATTCCAAACCATATGCCTTTAAATTATACCTATAATAGAAAGAAAGTGATATGCCAGCTATGCCAGCTGCTAAAGTCACTTTGTTTGAAATTCTACCCATGCCTCTGACTGATGGAGGAATGGCCAACCAAGGAGGGGTGATGAATGAGCTAGTATGGCAAATAGGGGTTCAGGGAGGGCTGATGAAGGACACAGACCACTGGTAGCCTGGGCAGGATCAAAGAAGGCAGGGGTATAGCTATAGAGCAGGGATCCCCAACCTTTTGAACCTGTGAGCAACATTTAGAAGTAAAAGGAGTTGGGGAGCAACACTAGCATGAAAAATGTTCTTGGGGTGCCAAAGAAGTGCTGTGATTGGCCATTTGGTAGCCCCTATGTGGATTGTCAACCTACATTGAGACTCTGTTTGGCAGTACACCTGGTTTTTATACAACCAAAACTTGCCTCCAAGCCTGGCATTCAAAAATAATCACCTGCTTTGAGGCCACTGGGAGCAACATCCAAGGGGTTGGAGAGCAACATGTTGCTCACGAGCTACTGGTTGGGGATCACTGCTATAGAGGAAACAGACTTTACTAGTATGCAATTACATGGGTGCTTAGGAAGTATAGGGGTATCGTTATAGAGGTGGCAAAACCTACTAGTATGCAATTACATGGGTGTTCAGGAGGTATAGGGTTATCATTATAGAGGAAGCAGACCCTACTAGTATGCAATTACATGGGTGCTCATGCGTTATAGGGGTATCATTATAGAGGAAGCAGACCCTACTAGTAGCCAATTACATGGGTGCTCAGGAGGTATAGGGGTATTATTATAGAGGCAGCAGACACTACTAGTATGCAATTACATGGGTGCTCATGCGTTATAGGGGTATCATTATAGAGGAAGCAGACCCTACTAGTAGCCAATTACATGGGTGCTCAGGAGGTATAGGGGTATCATTATAGAGGCAGCAGACACTACTAGTATGCAATTACATGGGTGCTCAAAGGAAGCAGACCCTACTAGTATGCAATTACATGGGTGCTCATGAGGTATAGGGGTATCATTATAGAGGAAGCAGACCCTACTAGTAGCCAATTACATGGGTGCTCAGGAGGTATAGGGGTATCATTATAGAGGAAGCAGACACTACTAGTATGCAATTACATGGGTGCTCAAAGGAAGCAGACCCTACTAGTATGCAATTACATGGGTGCTCATGAGGTATAGGGGTATAATTATAGAGGAAGCAGACCCTACTAGTAGCCAATTACATGGGTGCTCAGGAGGTATAGGGGTATCATTATAGAGGCAGCAGACACTACTAGTATGCAATTACATTGGTGCTCAGGAGGTATAGGGTATCATTATAGAGGAAGCAGACCCTACTAGTAGGTAATTACATGGGTGCTCAGAAGGGTATGGGGTATCATTATAAAGGAAGCAGGCACTACTAGTATGTAATTACATGGGTGCTCAGAAGGGTATAGGGGTATCATTATAGAGGACGCAGACAATACTAGTAGGCAATTACATGGGTGCTCAGAAGGGTATCATTATAGAGGAAGCAGACAGTACTAGTAGGCAATTACATGGGTGCTCAGAAGGGTATGGGGTATCATTATAGAGGAAGCAGACACTACTAGTAGGCAATTACATGGATGCTCAGGAGGTATAGGGTATCATTACAGAGGAAGCAGACACTACTAGTAGGCAATTATATGGGTCATCAGGAGGTATAGGGGTATCATTATAGAGAAAACAGACACTTCTAGTAGGCAAATACAGGGTGCTCAGGAGGTATAGGGGTGTCGTTATAGAGGAAGCAGACCCTACTAGTATGCAATTACATGGGTGCTCATGCGTTATAGGGGTATCATTATAGAGGAAGCAGACCCTACTAGTAGCCAATTACATGGGTGCTCAGGAGGTATAAGGGTATCATTATAGAGGCAGCAGACACTACTAGTATGCAATTACATGGGTGCTCAGGAGGTATAGGGTATCATTATAAGGAAGCAGACACTACTAGTATGCAATTACATGGGTGCTCAAAGGAAGCAGACCCTACTAGTATGCAATTACATGGGTGCTCATGAGGTATAGGGGTATAATTATAGAGGAAACAGACCCTACTAGTAGCCAATTACATGGGTGCTCAGGAGGTATAGGGGTATCATTATAGAGGTGGCAAAATCTACTAGTATGCAATTACATGGGTGTTCAGGAGGTTTAGGGTTATCATTATAGAGGAAGCAGACCCTACTAGTATCTAATTACATGGGTGCTCAGGAGGTATAGGGGTATCATTAAAGAGGAAGCAGACCCTACTAGTAGCCAATTACATGGGTGCTCAGGAGGTATAGGGGTATCATTATAGAGGCAGCAGACACTACTAGTATGCAATTACATGGGTGCTCAGGAGGTATAGGGTATCATTATAGAGGAAGCAGACACTACTAGTATGCAATTACATGGGTGCTCAAAGGAAGCAGACCCTACTAGTATGCAATTACATGGGTGCTCATGAGGTATAGGGGTATCATTATAGAGGAAGCAGACCCTACTAGTAGCCAATTACATGGGTGCTCATGAGGTATAGGGGTATCATTATAGAGGCAGCAGACCCTACTAGTAGTCAATTACATGGGTGCTCAGGAGGTATAGGGTATCATTATAGAGGAAGCAGACACTACTGGTATGCAATTACATGGGTGCTCAGGAGGAATAGGGGTATCATTATAAAGGAAGCAGACCCTACTAGTAGGTAATTACATGGGTGCTCAGAAGGGTATGGGGTATCATTATAAAGGAAGCAGGCACTACTAGTATGTAATAACATGGGTGCTCAGAAGGGTATAGGGGTATCATTATAGAGGACGCAGACAATACTAGTAGGCAATTACATGGGTGCTCAGAAGGGTATCATTATAGAGGAAGCAGACAGTACTAGTAGGCAATTACATGGGTGCTCAGAAGGGTATGGGGTATCATTATAGAGGAAGCAGACACTACTTGTAGGCAATTACATGGATGCTCAGGAGGTATAGGGGTAACATTATAGAGGAAGCAGACCCTACTAGTAGCCAATTACATGGGTGCTCAGGAGGTATAGGGTATCATTATAGAGGAAGCAGACACTACTAGTAGGCAATTACATGGATGCTCAGGAGGTATAGGGCTATCATTACAGAGGAAGCAGACACTACTAGTAGGCAATTATATGGGTGATCAGGAGGTATAGGGGTATCATTATAGAGAAAACAGACACTTCTAGTAGGCAAATACATGGGTGCTCAGGAGGTATAGGGGTATCATTATAGAGGAAGCAGACCCTACTAGTATGCAATTACATGGGTGCTCATGCGTTATAGGGGTATCATTATAGAGGAAGCAGACCCTACTAGTAGCCAATTACATGGGTGCTCAGGAGGTATAAGGGTATCATTATAGAGGCAGCAGACACTACTAGTATGCAATTACATGGGTGCTCAGGAGGTATAGGGTATCATTATAAGGAAGCAGACACTACTAGTATGCAATTACATGGGTGCTCATGAGGTAGAGGGGTATCATTATAGAGGAAGCAGACCCTACTAGTAGCCAATTACATGGGTGCTTAGGAGGTATAGGGGTATCATTATAGAGGCAGCAGGCACTACTAGTATGCAATTACATGGGTGCTCAGGAGGTATAGGGTATCATAGAGGAAGCAGACACTACTAGTAGCCAATTACATGGGTGCTCATGAGGTATAGGGGTATCATTATAGAGGCAGCAGACCCTACTAGTAGCCAATTACATGGGTGCTCAGGAGGTATAGGGTATCATTATAGAGGAAGCAGACACTACTGGTATGCAATTACATGGGTGCTCAGGAGGTATAGGGGTATCATTATAGAGGAAGCAGACCCTACTAGTAGGTAATTACATGGGTGCTCAGAAGGGTATGGGGTATCATTATTAAAGAAGCAGGCACTACTAGTATGTAATTACATGGGTGCTCAGAAGGGTATAGGGGTATCATTTTAGAGGAAGCAGACACTACTAGTAGGCAATTATTTGGATGCTCAGGAGGTATAGGGTATCATTATAGAGGAAGCAGACACTACTAGTAGGCAATTACATGGGTGATCAGGAGGTATAGGGGTATCATTATAGAGGAAACAGACACTTCTAGTAGGCAAATACATGGGTGCTCAGGAGGTATAGGGGTCTCATTATAGAGGAAGCAGACACTACTAGTATGCAGTTACATGGGTGCTCAGAAGGGTAAAGGGGTATCATTATAGAGGAAACAGACACTTCTAGTAGGCAAATACATGGGTGCTCAGGAGGTATAGGGGTATCATTATAGAGGAAGCAGACACTACTAGTATGCAGTTACATGGGTGCTCAGAAGGGTAAAGGGGTATCATTATAGAGGAAGCGGACACTACTAGTAGGCAATTACATGTGTGATCAGGAGGTATAGGGGTATCATTATAGAGGAAGCAGACACTACTAGTATGCAGTTACATGGGTGCTCAGAAGGGTAAAGGGGTTTCATTAAAGAGGAAGCGGACACTACTAGTAGGCAATTACATGTGTGATCAGGAGGTATAGGGGTATCATTATAGAGGAAGCAGACACTACTAGTAGGCAATTACATGGGTGATCAGGAGGTATAGGGGTATCATTATAGAGGAAACAGACACTTCTAGTAGGCAAATACATGGGTGCTCAGGAGGTATAGGGGTATCATTATAGAGGAAGCAGACACTACTAGTAGGCAATTACATGGGTGCTCAGAAGGGTATAGGGGTATAATTATAGAGGAAGCAGATACTACTATTGTGCAATTACGTGGGTGCTCAGGAGGTCTAGGGGTATCATTATAGAGGAAACAGACACTTCTAGTAGGCAAATACATGGGTGCTCAGCAGCTATAGGGGTATCATTATAGAGGAAGCAGACACTACTAGTAGGCAATTACATGGGTGATCAGGAGGTATAGGGATATCATTATAGAGGAAGCAGACACTACTAGTATGCAATTACATCGGTGCTCAGGAGGTGTTGGGTATCATTATGGCAGCGCTTAAGGGGTGATATGATAACTATGTATAAATATATAAGGGGATCATATAATAATCTCTCTAATGCTTTATTTACCATTAGGTCTTTCCAGCTCACACGAGGTCATCCATTCTGATTAGAAGTAGCAAACAATGCCAATTATAGTCTGAAATGGTATACAGGCTACTTGCTATGGACTCTGGAGCAATGAATATGCATTCTTGCTTTCTGAAGGGCTTTTCTTGGTTTAGCAGTGGTCAGAATTCTACTTGCCTGGTGGAAGGAGAATAGTGGTCTGGGGCTATTTCCATGGGGTGGTTCACCTTTAAGTCAACTTTTAGCAGGTTGTAGAATGGCTAATTCTAAGCAACTTTTCAATTGGTCTTCATTATTTATTTTTGATCAGGGTCATAAAGGCCCTGGCCTATGGAGGCAGAATTTCAGGGGTGGCTTGCCGCCCAGCCGCCTTTAAGTTAGTTAGGAGCACTAAAGACACACACAGTAGTCTCCATAGTTGTGCCTGATCCAAAAGTTAAGGATGTGCCCATGCACGCATACACTCACAAAAGAAGGGGAGGGGGATGCGGAAAGGAAGGGTTAGGGGAGGGGAAAGGAGTTGACGAGCAGAGCCAGCCTAGAGGCAACCAGTTTGTAAATCCGTGCCTATTTATTTATTTTCAAATAGGGGTCACTGACCCCATCTAAAAAACAAATGCTCTGTAAGGCTACAAATTTATTGTTATTGCTACTTTTTGTTACCTGTCTTTCTATTCAGGTCTCTCCTATTCATATTCCAGTCTCTTATTCAAATCAATGCATGGCTGCTGGGGGTAATTTGGACCCTAGCAAATTGGAGAACTGCTGAATAAAAAGCGAAATAACTCGAAAACCACAAATAATAAAAAATGAAAACCAATTGTAAATTGTCTCAGAATATCACTTTCTAAATCATAATAAAAGTTAATTTAAAGGCGAACAACTCCTTTAATCCTACTGATGTTTTGGAACAGCTTTGGGTTCCTTTCACCCTCCATGCACAAAGCCAGGTACAGAATGGTTTAGCAGACATGAGAGTGGAAGAAACGTGACCAACCTCCATAGTGCCCTGACCTCAATCCAACTGATCCCCATTCTCTGAGCCAGGCCTGCTAACCAACATCAATGTCCAACTCCACTAATGCTTTAATGGCTAAAAAAGCAAATCCCACAACAATGTTTGAACATCTATTGGGAACCTTCCAGCAACAGGAGGTCCATCTTCATATTCATCACCTTGCTTTGGGAACGAGATGTTGGGCAGACGGGTATCCATGTAGTATAATGTTAGCTCGGTTATATTTACATAATTTATAGCTCTGGTCTGTGTTGCAAACAAGTAGTAGGGAGCACTGTACTTTTCTGAGTTGGTACTCTCCATGAGGTGATAAAACCATGCTTGTTTTGGAAAGAAAAAAAAGGCCCTGCAGTGCAAGACTTCTCCTAAAGAGCAACCTTGTTTAAATAGTTAATCCTTAGTTGTTTTGTTTATATGTTGGGTTATATTTATTTCATGGGCATTTATAGCATGGGAAAAAGCAACAGCTGATACAATACACCTCAAGTTTACTCTTCAATCAGCTCAAACAACTCAGTAGCTATTAAGTCAAGGCTTTTCCTACTAGGAAGATAATCCTTAACCTCTACTCGTAACAGCCACTGTGTTGCAAACAAACTCTCTCATTGGTTAAAATGAGGGGGTGTTGTCTTGTGTTTGCTCTAACAGTGGGCAGTTGCACTTGGGTAAAAGACTTAGTTAATTTCTATACTCAGCAATAGAAAAAGAGATTTGGGGGTTTTATGCTGACAGGCAGAGTATACTTTTGTATGCTGGTGGAAAAACATGGCATTGTGTGCTTATGGAATAAAATAATGGCAGATATAGTAGATGATTTCAAGAAAGGGACGGATGCATTATTAGCAGTACTGCAGCTATACTCATAGTAAGATACTGAATGGTGGCAGCATTGTACTGTAATGCTCAACCGCAGTGATACATCTCATTTCAATATATCAAATGGGTGGAGCATAGTGATGAAGATAAAGCTCAATACATGTCATACTTGTAATGAATAACCTATTATAACAATAATAATGCAGGAATGACTCATAGTATATAAAGATACTCATAGTATAAAAGGGCAGTTTACATTCTCTTTGTGTAGCCCAAGAAACAACATGTACTGTATTATGTATTGAGCACATGACTCACGTGTAGTGGAGGCTCACGATTGGCAGGAGGGCAACCATGTGGAGAGGCTAGAGCAATAACTGGTGGGGGCCATGTGGATCAAGAGGGGGGTACAGACTGAGTTGAGGGGGAAGGGGATTGCACAGGTTCCTAGATAAACCACTGCTTCGAACTTTAGCAGGGTGACTATTACCCTAATGTTTCTATATATCTGTAACTTTGTTATGAGCTAAGGGGGCCTAGCGTGAAGGCCAGTTAGGGGGAGATTTGGGGTTAGTGTTTATTTGTGTCCTGGGTACCCCTGGAACTGTAGCAGGATGGCTGTTACTCCAATGTTTCTATATATCTGTAACCTTGTTATGGGCTAAGGGGGCCCAGCCTGAAGGCCAGTTAGGGTGAGATTTGGGGTGAGTGCTTATTTGTGCCCTGGGTACCCCTGGAACTATAACAGGGTGACTATTACCTCAATGTTTCTATATATCTGTAACCTTGGTAAGCTAAGGGGGCCCAGTCTGAAGGCCAGTTAGGGTGAGATTTGGTTGGGGATGCTCATCTACTGACTTGGATAATCCAATAACTATGGTAGTGAGATGGCTAAAGCCATGCTTGAGGCATTCGTAACCTTGTTTCATGCTGAAAAGAGCCCAAACTTTGTTGTACAGGCCTCTCTTAGTGTTGGAAGGTCTTCTCTTAAATGTCATAGAGAATGTGAACTTACCAATTTCCACCACGCTTACCGAAAGGCTTTACCTTGCACCTCCAGGATCACCAGACAAATGTGCTGAAGCAAGCAGGTAGAACATGTGAGTCCCTGGATATGGAGGATAATTTGGGTTCTTAGTTGTAAGAGAGGTTGCGCTGGTAAAGATGCCAAAGATACAAAAGTTGAATAGAAAAACCTAAGCCATAGCTAAGCCAACCTAAGCTCATAGGCATACCTATGAGCTTCAGAGGGGGAAAGAAGCATCTTTATATATAGGGGGTTACAGTTTCTATTTGTCAGTTATGGTTAAATTCTGTCCTATCAGCCATCAGGAGGCAGAAATAACCTAAAATTTAGCCATTTCCCATTAAGCTTCACCACCCTTTAGGAGGTGCTTATGATGATAAATGTTCCTTCATCCAACCAGCATAACTGTCTGCCAAAACATTGGCGTTCCATGACTTGGAACCCCTTCTAATCTAAGGGGAACAGAATTCCCTCTTTAACCATTGAAAATAATCCAAAGTTTATTTATTTCGATGCATAGTGGTGAGATGTGGCACTGTTACTGCAGGTGACAAAGCTATTAATAATGTCTTGTGATTGCAGAATCTAAATGAAGCAGATATAGGAGACCTCTTATTTTATTTAGCTAGACAAGGTGCACAACATAATATTTTTGGAAAACAAAAAACAAACAAAATGTCCTGCAGTACAACACTACCCCTTTAAGGAAACTGTTTAAAATAATCTGATACGATGGTTGTTTTTATTTGATCAATATTCTTAGCAAAGGGAAAAAACAGCAGCTGCTAAAACACACCATTGATTTATTCTACAATCTGTTCAAACACCACCTTATCTGGCAAATAAAGCCAAGGCTTTTCCTTACAGGTATATAATGCAAAGCTGGCAGTGAGAGCCAGGAGGACGGTGTTGCTGTGTACAGTTCTCTGTGTTGGAATCAAGTTCTTGTCCTGGTTAAAATGAAGGGGTGCTTTCTTATCCTCGCTTTGATTGGTTACTGCAGTGCGCAGTCACGTTTGGGTAAGAGAAGTTCTCATTTTATGTTTGGCAACAGTAATAGGGAATTAAAATAGGGTACACGTGGGTGCACATGGCATACAATTGTTTGTCTATGTGAATGAGAAACTGTCTATGCTGCAAATTATTTAATAAATCAGCAAGGGTTTGCCATGCTAGTACCTGTGTGCCAGTGAATTTGTTTGATCGGTTGTTACAAGGTGGGACACCAATTCCTCCATTGCTGTGCACCAGGGATCATCACATTTGAAGGCCAGGGTGTGCGAGTGCAACTCGATTGCTTTCCAATGAGAAACTGTACCCATAAGCTGTTGTTTCAGGAAAGGGGCGGATGGTGCCTTTTTTTTAGAAAGTGAGGAAATAGAATTAAAACTGAAGCCTAAAGAGTTCGGTGGTATATTAGTTGGTTGTGTATATGGACTTGTCTTTGATAACTTTATATATATTCTAATAAACTTTTCCAACCTTTAGGCATACCTCCCAACAATTTGGAAGTAAAAAGAGGGACGAAATTTTTTTTCACACGTAGAACAACAAAATTATTTGACCACGCCCCTTTCTGTGGCCACACCCCCTAATTACCATGTTCATTTTACAAAATCTGGCAGGTTATGAAAGTTTGAAAATATTTCTCCTTATCTAAACTGTTTTTTTGTGTCTCATAATTGTTAAGAAGTATCTTATACTTTGTAACAATTAACCTGTTAGCTGTTCTGAGCTCTCTGCTAAAAGCCAATTAAGTGAGAAACTTTGTTTCTTTTTCTGGTTGTTCAGTGCAGAGAAAATAGGGACTTTCCAGTACAAATGAGGGACTGCAGGTTGAGCTGTCAAAAGAGGGACTGTCCCTCCAAAAAAGGGACAGTTGGGAAATATGCTTTAGGACAGGCCCGGACTGGCAATCTGTGGGTTCTGGCAAATGCCAGAGGGGCTGCTATAAGGTCCCATAGAAAGTCAGTATTTAGTGGGCTGGTGGGGGCTGTTTGGGTCTCTACGTGGGCTGATTGGGCCTCTGTGTACCTGAAATGCCAGGGCCTATTTAAATTCTCAGTCAGAATCTGCTTTAGGAGGTGCTTGTGTTAATAAACTTGCTACCAAGCACTTGAAAGTTCTACCAAAATTAAGAAAACCCATGTGAATTTACAGGTGGTGACTTTTAGGGGCATGGTTGAAAGGGGTTGCTCCCCTTCACATTAACTTTTAGTATGATATAGAGAGTGATATTCTGAGAAAATTTGCAATTGGTTTAAAATTTTTATTATTTGTGGTTTTTGACTTATTTAGCAGCTCTGTGGTTTGCCATTTTGGCAATATTGTTGCCAGGGCCCTAATTACCATAGCAACTATACATTGATTTGTATAAGAGTCTGGTATGTGAATAGGAGAAACACTGAATAGAAAATGGAGCAATAAAAAGTAACAACAACAATAAATGATAAAGTATTATTAAAGGGGTGGTTTACCTTTAAGTTAACTTTTAGTATGTTATAGAATAGCCAATTCTAAGCAACTTTTTATTTGGTCTCCATTATTAATTTGTTATAATTTTTTAATTATCTAATTTTTCTTCTGACTCTTTCATGTGTTCAAAGTGGGGGGGCACTGACCCCAGCTAAAAAAACAAATGTTCTGTAAAGCTACAGATTTATTGTTATCTGTACTTTTTATTACTCATTTTTATATTCAGGTCTATTTATATTCCAGTCTTTTTTTCAAATCAGTGCATGGTTGCTAGGGTAATTTGGACCCTAGAAATCAGATTACTGAAATTGTAAACTGGAGAGCTATTGAATGAACAGCTAAATAACTCAAAAACTACAAATAATAAAAAATGAAAATTTGTGATTATCTGTGTAAATAATTAAAGGGCACGTCCGCCCCAAAAATAAAACGATACCTAATGAAAGAAAATGTCATTCTTAGAAACTTTCCAATATACTGTACATTCATTAAAACTTTCCAGTGGTTTTAAAGTTATTAGTAAATATAATTGCTACTGATAGCTGTATCTGTCTGGCCATTTCTATTCTCTGCTCTGATGGCTCTACCTTTGATACAGTGTAACAGAAGCAACTAAATAACAGACCTGGCTTTGCAGGTGAACTGACTTGCAACATTGTTTCAAAAGTCAGCGTCACCAGTGGAGAAATGAAGAGACAGATCCTACTTTCAACAGCAATTTCACACATAACTTAATGTCCATGGAACATTTTTAATGAATGTATATTATAAAATTGCTTAGAATTACATATTTTTCCCATTAGACAACATTTTATACACACACATATACATACCCTTCAAATCATTTAGTGCTTAAAACGAACATTTAAAGTTCTGGAAGAGGGAATAGGCAAAAATCATGAACAATGAGAAAATGCGCCCTCTTCTGGAAATTAAAACTCAGGAATGTGGCTAATAATGACTGCTGAGAGTATGAAGAACTAATGTATGTAAAATGCATATACTACACATAATGCATTCCTGTCTGCAGGATCCTACAACCTTGACAGCTTTATCAGTGTCTCTGGCTTGTCTTCGGGAGCATATATGGCCAACCAGTTTCACGTGTCTCATTCCGGGAAGGTGATTGGAGCAGCCATGTTTGCTGGAGGTATTACATTTTTCTTTTTAGCTAAATTCCAGATGACAACTATAATTTTGTTTGTAGAAAATTGGTGATAAATGGCCTAAGTACCTTCCTTTATTTTCCTTTTGCCTCTAATGAAAATATGAAGATAAATGGAAAATTCTTCCCCCTTAAAGTATAATAGGGTTGTTCTTTTAACCTGGGGACCTTGGCAATCCAGAAGGCTTGGAATTTTACCAATCTCAGACATTTCATTAAATTGTACACATTTTACAAATTGTACAAATATTACAATTTGTTATTCTTACAAAAAATGCAAATGAATAATTTTATGCATTTTACAAAATGTACAAATTTAACAAATTGCAAATCTTACAATATTTTACAAAATGTAATTGTTGCCAATGTCATACATTCTCCAACAATATCAAATTGTACAAAAATGTGCAAATCTTACAAATTACACATTTTCCAAAAATTACAGATTGCATATTTTTACCCAGTTTAAAGATTTACAATGACTTAACATCATAGAAGGACGTAGAAAAGCTACATACACTCCCATGTGGATTATGTCGATTAAAGTATTAATGGAAAAACACACAGACTGCAGGGTGCAATACACACATTGCTGACATGCCATCAAACATGTGTCATTCTGTGTGGAATGGTGTATGTTGTTTTATGGTCTTCAATTTGTGGAGGTGGTGGTCAGTGAGGAAAATGAATTCATTAAAGGGACAGTATGCAGTCATACTCTCCATGAGCAAAATTAGTATGGTTTGAATACTGCATATCCCTTTAATTAAATAATTCTACATTACTATATTTTATTAAAGCACTGATCATTGATTTTACCTTTACTTAAAGTCCGTCACCAAAAATTGCTCTAAGGGGAGTAGGGTCAAATGTTAATGAACGTGATTTTAGGAAGAAATATTATTAACTATACATATTCATATAATCCACTAACCTTACTAGTAGACTTTCCCTTTTCCTTCTTTTGACTTCTATTTGAATGTTGTTACAGGCCCATTTTACTGTGCTTTGGGGAACTCGCTGACGGCCACTGGCACTTGTATGAAGTATCCTTCCAGCATAAGTGTCCTCTCTCTAAAGAGTTTCACTCAGGCTTATGCCAATACAGGCCAGATTGACCCTGTGTCCAGTCTTGCACGTAGTAAGGTCTTCATCTTCTCTGGCTCCCTGGATTCAGTTCTAGTCCCAGGTAAGTAACATACCTACACATAGTTACATAGTAACAGTGAATTAGGTTAAAAAAAAAGACATGTCCATCAAGTGCAACCTTTTAACTCTATTTTAACCTGCCTAACTGCTTGTTGATCCAGAGGAAGGGAAATTTGCCTCAGAGAGGGAAAAAATTCCTTCCTGGCAATCGGACTAGTTCCTAGATCAACTTGTACTATGAGCTATCTTCCATAACCCTGTATTCCCTCACTAGCTAAACACCATCCAACCCCTTTGTAAAGTTATCTTATGTATTAACCAGTACAACTGGTTCAGGGAGAGAACACATCTTCACAGCTCTCACTGTAAAAAAACGCTTCATCAATAGAGATTGAGAGATCCATGCTCTGGTTAATGGTCACTCTACTGGTTTGTCTTGCTAAAATATCTACTTTGTTAAAAAAAAAACATTCAAAAACCTTCATCAATAGAGATTGAGAGATCCATGCTCTGTTTAATGGTCACGCTCCTGTTTTGTCTTGCCAAAATATCTACTTAGTTAAAAAAACCTTCATCAATAGAGATTGAGAGATCCATGCTCTGGTTAATGGTCACTCTCCTGGTTTGTCTTGCTAAAATATCTACTTAGTTAAAAAAAACCTTCATCAATAGAGATTGAGTCAACCATGCTCTGGTTAATGGTCACTCTCCTGGTTTGTCTTGCTAAAATATCTACTTAGTTAAAAAAAACATTCAAAAATCTTCATATTAATTGATCAGATGGCAGCTTTCAATATCAAAATTGCAAAAACAGACCAGTAAATGCTAATTGGTTGGCTGCTATGGGTCAAATGGCTAATGGTCTCTTTGTGTGAGTGACCATCTGGGGAAATCTGGTTGGTTGCTTGAGACTATGGTCAAGGGAGATCACTGGTCAATGGCGAATAGGTGAAGTAAACCAAATTCATCCATTCTCTATGAGGGCCCTTCATGGTTCTTGGGTAGATTTGTGGTTTTACCTGCTTGAACCCTTGAGAAAACCCAATCCACAACAGCTTTATCTGCAACCTGACCCATCACTCTCCGGAAAAACCCATAAGTGGAGTCATTAAAACATCACACAATGGTGGGAGGAAGGCACAAATGAAGGCAGAGAAGTCTATCGTTTGACCATAACCCTGTACCTTTGTATTTTGAGTAAAAAGCGAATTATTGTCACTCTCTAACCCCCACGTGTTCCTTATCCTAGGGGTGTCAAAGAAGCTAGAAGAGTACTACAAAGCCTACATTACTAGTACAGGGGCCATCAAAACTGTCTATAATATACCAGCTGAGCATGGCATGGTGAGTACAACACCTGGGTCACCCTATCAGTCCCCCTGGGCATTGTAATAATCCCAATTCACACCATGTTTCCTAGAACATTTTTTTCCATAGAATTATGGAGCAATTTGGTCAAAGGCCCGTATAGTACAGTATATAGAGTGTATACTGTATGTACACACTTGTAGGTCAAATCACACTGCACTGAGAATGGCAGATGTGTTAAGGGGATTATGGCATTATATACACCTTGGACCTTAGACCATGGTCCAAGGGGAGAGGAGAGACATGTAGGCACCCCTCCCCTTCCATTATCTGCCCATCCCCTGACTTGCACCTTATCCACATTTTAGCAGTAAAACCCCACATCTGGTGTTCTTAGTAATCATACAACTTTGTATTCCAGCCAACTGATAGCTATGGAGGGGCTTGTGGAACCAAAACCCATGACTATATCAACAATTGTAACTACAATGGCGCCTATGAGGCTCTGAACCACATCTACGGAGGTCTTCAGGTAGGTGTCATACTGGATATATGCAGGGCTGATTTTCCCTTTATTCCTATTTGATCCCTCATAATGTCCTACTATTTTCTTTGCAGAGGCCAAGCTCATCAGCCACCACAACCGGACAGGTAATTAAAGGGAAAGTAACAGGGCATGAATAGTTTGCTTACTGAGAGATAATTCAATGGAGTGGAGCTTAGAATCTAATCACACACACAAGGCTTAGTTAGACACACAAAAACAGACCCCATGGTATGTGAATAACCGACCCCTCTCTATTTTATATTTCCAGCTGATACTGTTTGACCAATCAGAATATTTCAATTTGGCCCTTCCCATCACATACGGCATGGATACGGCTGGTTATGTCTATATTCCATCCTCCTGTCAAACCGGTGCAAGTAAGTCAAGCTTTAATATAAGTCTATGGAGTATTATACTCATCCAGTTATGGGTGTTCCTGCCATATGGATAGAGCGTCTGCAGGCGTGGTTGGGTTACACCCCTACCAAGGTGCCTATTTATACTGGCAATAAATCAACAACCAAGAAAAGAAATTACAGACCCTGCAAGAAGCAGGACAGATGTTGCAAGAGGGTCCCAGAGTATAGGGAATCCAGTTAGAATTCTGAGTAATTCCCAGTTCCATTATGTGTTAAATAGATTTAATAGATTGTCCTCTATGTATGGAATATAGTAAAACCTCTGCTTGTGTCCAACCTGTTGCATAATGCATTTCATACTGATATTTTCGATTCTGGTTTCAGGGTGCAGGCTCCATATTGCATTTCATGGCTGTGTCCAAGGAAGGTAAATCCACCTTTATTGACTCAAATGATCTAATGCAACAAGTTCTATCTTGCCTTAAACACACACTATTGTTTATCTTCAGTAATTATGAGTTGGAATCTGCAATTTACTTTATTTTATTCTTCTTCATGCTTTGCAGAGAGGCTGTTGGGGACAAATTTGTCCGAAATGCAGGATACAATCAAGTCGCAGATCTCAATAACCTGATAATTCTGTACCCTCAGGCCAGATCCAATGCACTAAATCCTAATGGATGCTGGGACTGGTAAATTCTCTTTCATTTCATCTGTTACTCAACCTATAGTAGCAATAGGATAATAGTCTCTGGGAAGGGAGTGTGGCTGTGGGATAGCAGGTATAGTAGGGAGAGATTGTGCATATAGTAGCAGTGGGATAATAGTCTCTGGGAAGGGAGTGTGGCTGTGGGATAACAGGTATCGTAACGAGAGATGGTGCCTATAGTAACAGTGTGATAATAGTCTCTGGGAAGGGACTGTGGCTGTGGGATAGCAGGCATAGTAGGGAGAGATGGTGCCTATAGTAACCGTGGGATAATAGTCTCTGGGAAAGGACTGTGGTTGTGGGATAGCAGGTATGGTAGGGAGAGATGGTGCTTATAGTAACCGTGGGATAATAGTCTCTGGGAAGGGACTGTGACTGTGGGATAGCAGGTATAGTAACGAGAGATGGTGCCTATAGTAACAGTGTGATAATAGTCTCTGGGAAGGGACTGTGGCTGTGGGATAGCAGGCATAGTAGGGAGAGATGGTGCCTATAGTAACCGTGGGATAATAGTCTCTGGGAAAGGACTGTGGTTGTGGGATAGCAGGTATGGTAGGGAGAGATGGTGCTTATAGTAACCGTGGGATAATAGTCTCTGGGAAGGGACTGTGACTGTGGGATAGCAGGTATAGTAGGGATAGATGGTGCCTATAGTAACAGTGGGATAATAGTCTCTGTGAAGGGAGTGTGGCAGTTGGATAGCAGGTATAGTAAGGAGAGATGGTGACTATAGTAACAGTGGGATAATAGTCTTTGGGAGGGGTGTGTGACTGTGGAAGAGCAGGTACTGTATAGTAGGGAGCGATGGTGCCTATAGTAGCAGTGAGGATAATAGTTTTTAAATCTTATTTTATCTTATTCTCTCCCAGGTGGGGTTACACAGGAATTGCTTATGGTAAGATAATGTTTTTGTTTTGTTTTATTTCTTTGCCATAACTGATAAAATAGCTATAGTCCTCAAATGGGTTGTTCACCTTTACATTAACTTTTAGTATGATGTAACAATCTGCATTTTGTTTTATTCAGCCTTTTATTCAGCAGCTTTCCAGATTGAAATGTCAGAAATCTGGTTGCTAGGATCCAAAAAGTAGCAATAGCAAGAAATGTGTAGCCTTACAGAGCATTTGTTTTTTAGATGGTGTCAGTGACCCTCATTTGAAAGCTGGAAAGATTCAGAAGAAAGCAAAAAATTAAACAACTATAAAAAAAAGTACGCAGGCCAATTGAAAAGTTGCTTAAAATTAGCTATGTTATGACATACGAAAAGTTAACTGAAAACCACCCTTCATTGTATACTGGGTTTATTGTCTTTAAATGCATATGAAAGTTCAATTAGGGGATTAGGTAGAGGCCCTGGCCTAGCCACTCGCCAGTAATATACAATTTGAAAAAGATTGTATATCTTGTCTGCTGCAAATGCGGGGGTTCCCAATCTTTATTCCATGGTGCACTTGACACTTCACAGTGATCAAACGTTTCGGAACCTCAGTGACAATCAAACAGAGAAGCTGTGCAACATTTATAGACAAACCAATTGTGACCCCTAGTGGTGGTCCACAATTATTATGTAAAAGAAGAAAAATTTAACCATTTGTGTCCATTTGTTTGATCACTGTGAAGTGTCAAGTGCACCATGGAATAAAGATTGGTAACCCCCCATTTGCAGCAGACAAGGTATTGGCGTCAATCTTTTTCAAATTATTGTCTTTAAATGGCAGTACAATAAAGCCAGACAAAGACAAGTATTTATCTGACTTTACAAAGCCTGTTATTTTATCTTTTATATGTTAAAAATTATTTTTAAGGGCAGGTTCTGCATTTGATAGTACTGTGTACTTGTTATCAGCTCTGCTGGAGGCACCCGCCTTGTATCTGTTTTCCCCACAAAGCCTCTGTTTATAAAATATATTTTTCCTACTTTGTACAGTAACACTGTATCTTTCTGGATTTCCCTTTAGCTACCAAGAATTCCTTCCAAGTGTCCGGCGTGGAGAGAATGCTGCTCAGGACCATGGGACAATACTAATGTTACTGATGCCCTGGGGATCATCAGAAATTCATGGAGTCACTGTTACATATTGTACTTGTAAATATTGTAAAAAATAAAGTTTGCTTACAGATAATACAAATCTGGCATCATTTAAAATGTAACATTCTTAAGGGACACTCATGAAAAAAGGTTGTAGTTACAGTATACGTAAAGTAGGGTAACGTAGAAGTTACTGAGGCGTTTTGTGACCATATAAAGGCAAAAGGCTACAGGGTGAGTTATACAGGGAACTCTGTGTATCACTCATGTATTATAAGGGATAATGTAGCCCCTACTGTAAATGATAAGGATATTAGAAGTCTCTGAGGGGTTCTGTGACCATATAAAGGCACAAGGCTGCAGGTTGAGTTATACAGGGAACTCTGTGTATCACTCATGGATTATAAGGGATAATGTACCCCCTACTGGAAATTATTAGGATATTAGAAGTCACTGACCATATAAAGGCACAGGGCTGCAGGCTGACTTATGCAGTATATAATGTACTCCTTTCTGTATGGATATTAAAAGTCACGAGGACCATATAAATGAACAAGTCTGAGTAATTGTATTCAGGATATGGAACTCCGAGCTGACTTCTAAAAGCCTCATATTTTACAATAGGGGAAATATTATTTTATATAACAAGGAAGTTTCAGGGAGTAGTGTGACACAAATGACATCACTAAGCATTGGCTGTAAGGATATTATACACAAAAGCCATGAATATCTTGTAAATGATATCCTTATAAACGGTGAGTTCTGATGTCATCAGTTATAAATGGTGAGTTCTGATGTCATTTCTGTCACATGACTCACTGAAACTTGTTTATTATAATTAATAAAGTACACCCAGTTGCAAAATATGAGGATATTAGAAGTTACCTCAGAGTTCCATGACCTGTGTTATATGGTCATGAAACTCCTCTGTAATTTATAATATCCTTACAATTTACAAGAGGGGGTACTTTATTCACTATATAATCCAGGGGCATGCACATGCACATCAGAAGTTCTAGGTGTCATTTTTCTTTAACAAGGATTTCGGAATTCATGAAACTTCAGCTCATGAGAAATATTTCTTCCTGCAGTGTCAGTGCGAGGAATGCAAATGATTCCCCTAGGGAGATAGTATCACTTCTTTTTTTTTTTTTTTAAGCTATATTTGGTAATTTAATGATGTGATTTGCAGTGACAGCAAGAAGCAGCATGGCTATATACTGTATCTATTTATCTATCTATCTAATCTAGTTTACATAGTGGGCAAATTTTTATTAACGGGAACGGAGCAATGAGGATTGGTAAACAGGATCTATATCTATATCTATATCTATATCTATATATATATATATATATATATATATATAGATAGATTTGTAGAAAAAGGGTAGACAGACCAAGACTAATCCTAGAGAATTTACAATATACATCTGATGAGATATTCTGTGCTCTCAAAAACTATGTGCTCACACCTGAAGAAAATGCAGACACCCAGCCTGCCACCTGTTGTTGAACTTGAATTTTAAAGCAACCCCCACTTTCCAGACTGGGCTGCAGAGGATGCTGGGATTTGCAGTTGTATAAACTGCCAGCACTGTCCCTCCCCCGAATGGCGCACAGCGAGCAGTTTCCAGCTGTCGTGCAACCTTTTAGCTGCTAGCCCCACGCTCAGTGCCAACTGCCAAGCTCACTGGCTCCCTTCTGCCTGCACTGAGGATGCGCGCTGCCTGCACTGAGGATGCGCGCTCAGGGGGCGGCTGCTGTTTATGTGCAGCTGTGGGAGTGAGCGGAGAGAGAGGATCGCGTTCTGCAAGGAGACTGCCTTGAGACTGCACGGGCAGCTGCTCAGAAAGAGAAAGAGAGAGAGAGAGAGAGAGAGAGAGAGAGAGAGGCTAGTACAGCAGGACTTGCAGAGCCTGAGATTCCAAAAGACAGCTGTAACAGGGAGAGACTGCAGCACTATGCATTACAGAGCGACTGCAGCTGAAGATGGGAGCGCAGAGAGCGATTGCTGATGTATAGCAGATCTACTGGAACACAGGGAGACTGCTGATGTAGAGAGAACGCACAGGTAGGGCAGGGTGCTAAAGAAACTGTCTGACAAGACACCCGACAAAAAAACTCTACTGCTATATGAGGGAGATGCTAGAGACATTCCTCGTGTTTGGAGGAGACTGCCCAGGTATATCTGGGAGCTGGCACAGAGACAGCACTGACAGACCCAGCCACAACATGTTAGTGACTGCTGGATAAGGGAGTTGCTTTAAGGAAGAGACTGCCCAGGTAAGGGGAACTGTCAGAGAGACACCAGTGACAGACAGTGAGCATTTAAAAGCAGAAAGTAAAGACGGAAACTGCTGATGCAGAAGAGACTGCAGGCAAGGGTGCAGGGAGTCTGCAGGAAGATGGATTAATTCTGTGCTCTGTTAACTAACAACCATATTGATAATGTACATCTAGCTTCGAGATTCAGCATTGAGCTGACTCGGGGTTGTTAAAGTGAAGGAAGGCTGCAGGCAGGGGCCATGGAAAGGGGAGACTGAGCCTTACAGTTGTATACATTGAGTTTAGGGACCTCACATACATGGAGAGAACAGCACCCACTGATACCTTTCACAGTCACTACTACCACTGTGTGAGTGGGGTAAAGGGATTCCCAGCTCATCCCCCAGACAATATGATGTGGCTGTAGGGAGCATGAGCAGCGGGGGACAGACCATTGCTAGAAAATCAGGGGCCAGAGGTGTAGGGCAGAGCATCTCTAAACAGGTTCCAAGAGCTAAAGTTCCTAGAGACGCAGGGAATGGAGCAAGAAGAAGCTGCCTCAGAGTCAGTGACAGAGGTTTCTTTGCTGGACAGAAGATGTTTAAGCAGGAACTGCCCAAAGGCACATCTGATGCCCCAGGGGAGATGATAGTCACAGGGGTACCCAGCAACAAAGCTAATGGTGCAGGGTATAGCAAACTAAGGCCTCAAGCAAACAACATAGGTATCTGCTCAGGAGAGAAGAACTTCAGTCAACCACCAAAGGACACACCAAATATCATAAATCAGAATGGCACCAGAGCTTTTCCCAAGGGTACATCCAATGGTTCTGTTCAGAGAATCATCAGAGAGACGGGTACATCTAATGGTACAGGCCAGGCACTCACAACCAATGGGGCAGTCCAAGAAGTCCAGAGAGATAAGGGCACATTTAATGTACCAGCCCATGGAATTATTGGTGACACACCCAAGAGCCTAGTTAATGGCCTATCTGGAGTTTGGCCTCACAGTTCCAACCACAGAGTCATTCCCAGAAGACATGGAGACAACCAGCAAGTTTCTTTGGCCTATGGAACAAGCCTTGGGCACTGGACGCTCGCCTTGCCTGTTGTCTTGGCCACCCTTTGTTTTGCCAGGTCAATTTTAGGAGAATTTGTCCATGATGATGTTTGGGCGATTCTCAACAATCCAGATAGCCGGGGGGAGACACCACTGAGTACCATCTTCCAAAATGACTTCTGGGGCAAAGCCATGAATGCCAACACCAGCCACAAGTCCTATCGCCCTCTGTGTGTGCTCAGCTTCAGGTATGTGACACAACTTTGGGGTATTTGGGGGGGGCAGTATTAATATATTTAATGTGTATCAGGAACCTACCATAAGGTATAATTAAAGGAACAATTTTGTATTTAAGTCTTGTTACAACAGATGGGTCTCTCTTATCTGTATTCTCCTTCCCTAGACTTATATAAGTCTGACCAGCTTCAAGGTCTTAAGCTGGCCATAGATGCAAAGATCCGATCGTGCGAATCATCGTACCATCCGGACTTTCCCATCTCCCGACCCGCCACTAACCATTCAGATCAAAGTCTTACCAGTCAGATTAGTTAAAGAACAGATCAGCAATGTTTTGCCCCTGACAGCAATCGTACGATATCTATGTCCAACCAAAGCTAGTGACAGTCTCCCACTAAAAATTGTACGATTGGCAATACACGCAGAGATATTATCGGCAGCCGACAGAAATTTTCTAACCTGTCCGATCGACCAAATGGAAAATGTCGGGACTCTCCACACACGGTTCGAAAATCGTACGAATCCTCGATTCGTACCATCAGATCTTTGCGTCTATGGCCAGCTTTATTAGGGTGTTATATGAAGGGCTAGATGCAAGTACTTTGCATATGGGGCTCTAAGGTCTGCAAGTTTGTGGCCCTTAATGCTCTTGCCCTTGAGCTGAGCCCTTAATAAATGCACTGGGCTTACTCTGTGCAAGGGCATTTGCTACTCTTTGCTCTGCTGGTGGGGGGCCCCAACTTTTAGTTGCACACGGGGTGATTATGTGTGTATTTGTTTGCGTGTGCATTTATCCAGTGCTTTATTTATTAAACCACATATTGCAGAACTACAACTTCCAGCATGGACCCCATGTTGAAGGATTATGGGAGTTGTGGTCTTGCAGCATCTGGGTTTAGAATGAATGATCCCATCGGTTTTCTGTCACTTGTCCTCTCCAGAATCAACGTCTTTCTTGGAGGCCTGAATGCAATTTATTTTCATGCCGCCAATATCATCTTACACGCAGCCGTCAGCTCGCTGCTCATGTACACCTGCGTCACGGCTGTGTTTGAAGATAAGAGACTGGCGTTGGCCGCTGCTTTGCTCTTCTCAGCTCACCCCGTCCACACGGAGGCTGTAAGGATCCTATATGTTATTTGCATGTTGTGCCCGGTGCTACGTATCCCAGCATGCTCCCTGCTAGTTGGTATTTTAGGAGGAACCAACTGGGCCACAGCAGATGGCAGTACGTAACATTATCATTAATTAGAGCAATAGAAACATTAAGGTTGTTATACCTCCCAGGCTGTATGTGTGTGTATATATATATATATATATATATATATATATATATATATATATATATATATATATATATATATTCCCAGGACAGTAATCCTGAATTGGGGGCTATTCAACTGCAACTCGCAGAACCCTCTGGTAGGATGTTGTAGCTTAGCAACTACTTTTGTGCGGCATCACTGCTCCAAGGCACAGGGCAGGTATCTGAGCTCCAGCTTGGGGTTGTATTAGTAGGCTTCATAATCATACGCCACAGCGGAGAAACTGGGGGAATTTTCCCATGCATCATGTAGTTGCCTAGCAACCAGAATCCCTGCAATCCTGTATAGTGAATAATGGGCTGATACCTTTCACAAGCCATCGACCCACCTTAGTCACGCATCTCCTAACATATACATTTTCCTTCCCCTCTAGGTAGCTGGGATCGTGGGCAGAGCTGACGTTCTCTCCTGTTTTCTCTTCCTTCTAACTTTCCTCTCCTACATTAGGTAAGTGGCCTCACCCCAAGGCAATGGAATCTTCTTTGTGTGGGGGAACCCCCTGTTATTATTAATCTATATGTAATTGGTATGGAAAGCTGTACCTTGTCTTGTTGTTGCTATTTACCGCACTGCTGGTTCTCACTCCTGAAAGAATGTAGCAGAATCCAGGCTGCTATCAGGTAGAACTGCCTTATATATTGCCTATCTTTGGAACTGTTCAAGTGATTTCCCCCCCCCCCCCCCAGCCACTTCAATTGGGCTGTCCCAAGCTGTGGGGACCATCAGTTTTGTATTAATCCACAAGATAAAGCCATGCCACAAAGAGGTGCAGTGCCAACTGCATATATTATACTTATACTCATGGCACACATACTGCTCTGCACCACCATTCTTGTCTGACAGTTTTTCATGTGTAACAATGTACAGCCAGAAGCAGCAGTGTCAGTGCAAAGTCAGCAGAGCACTGTGGGAGTGTATTATAAGGAATATATTAGAATCCCACTGCAGTGTGTGTGTGTGTCTCTTGCAGGAGTGTGGATGTCGGGCAGTCTCGCCACAGCTTTCCCCCCACTTCATCTCCTCTGTTCTTGCTGCTGAGCCTGATTCTCGGTACCTGCGCTGTTTTGGTGAAGGAGACGGGGATCACGGTTTTTGGGGTGTGCCTGGCCTACGACTTCCTGTTCCTGTGCCCAACCAGATGCAAAAGGTCTGTACATGTTTATTCATACGCATGGGCAAGAGTTGCCACATTGCCATATTGTTTTCCTTAGACAGCACAGCAGTGGTTGCCAGACTTTTTCAGTTAAAGCCCACCTTTGGAGTTCTAACCTTTGCTGCCCGAAATCTCTTCCTAAGTGACCTTCATAGAAGTAGAATGTTAGGTATATTGAGGACAGCAATTGAACCCCTTCCACTGATACAGTTGTGGGAGCTGCCATACTGTTTGCTTCTGTCAAACTAAGGATGTATGGCCTTTATGCATTCCTGCTTTGTCAGATGATCTTTTCCTCTGCTATACCATAGTATGTAGGCACCTTTCTATTGTACAGCGCTGCGGCATATGCTGGCACTAACCGGTGACATCAATCTGAGCCACTAACCGAGCTGTCTGTACCAGTGAATGTGTAAAGGCTGCTTATTATTATTAGAATGAACCAGTGTTAAAGGGGACCTGTCACCCAGACATAAAAAGCTGTAAAACAAAAGTCCTTTTCAAATTAAACATAAAATCCAAATTCTTTTTTTATAAAAGCATTCATAGCTGTTGTAAACTAATTTAAAAATCTCATCTGTCAATCAAATATTGCCTGCCCCTCCTCTAGAGGAGAAACAGGCAATTACTTTCACTTTCCATTCATCACTTACTAGATGTCACTGCACTCCCCTCATTCCCCCAGCTTTCTTCAACATCTATTGTGTAACCAGTCGACATGAGGTCCCCCATTCTGGTGCACAAACAAGATTCTGAGATGATGCAAGGCTTGTCTTAAAGGACAAGGAAAGGCAAAAAAATAAAATCCCATTTTTACTTTCTTTAATGAAAAATATACCTATCTCCAATAAACCTGACTGTATGCAGTGAAATTCTCCCTTCATTTATTGCTGTGGATAGGAATTGTCAGACGGTCCCTAACTGCTGAGCAGGGAAACAATCCTACTTATGAACAGCAGGGGGAGCCCCCGCCTTACTTACCAGCCATGCAGAATTCAAACAGCTTTGTTTATGACGATCCCTAAGCAGCCCAGACCACACTGAGCATGTGCAGGGTCAGGCAAAGATGTTTAACAAAGTTACAAGATGACAGCCCCCTGTGGCCAACTTTGAAAGCACAAATCATTTGTTTGATTAGGCTTTGTGGTGCAGTAAGTTCATGCTTATGTTTAGTATACAAAATACAGCATTTCTAGCCTTATTCTATTTTAGACTTTCCTTGTCCTTTAATAACTGTGTCCACAAAATGGCTCCTGCCATGTTGCTATAGTTATGAGTTTCCAGACCGAAAGAAACAAGATTCAAATAATTTATATATTGTAATTAAAGTTGATTTTGCTTGACTAATGTGATAAAATAGGATTTGGAAAATGTTTTTCAGGTGATTGGTCCCCTTCAAGTACATTGCTACTCACAACACCACCACACTGTGTTTGTTAAATATTGTTCCCCAAGTTCTGTTCTACATTCAGACTCTTGAAACTCTCCCTTTCTGTGACCCACAGATGCCCTTCTCCAGACCACCCCGCAAGCCGCTGGTATGTGGCCGGTCCCTTCCTGAAGAGAGCGGCTCTGGTTTCCTTCTATGTAAGTGGAATGCAGAATATTGCTGTCAGCTCCGAGCCCAGTTCTGTGCAGCCTCTGTCTGTCTCATTATAGTGCAGCACTGGGGTTTGGAAGGATTATTGGCACAAGGCACACCCCACCGATACCAAGCACTGTGGGTAGTTCATCTGACACTGACGCAATGTATAATACACTTGCAGGCTCCTTCACCCAACAACTGTTTTTCTGCCTATTGAAAGGAATTCTAAGCAACTTCCCGATATATGTTCATTTCTCATTCTGACTGCTTCTGTGGTTATGTGAAAATGTTACTGCTGTACTGAAAGCAGTGTCCATCTGGCTGTTTATATTCTCTGCACTGCTGTCTCGCAGTGGTGTAACTACCGGGGGAGCAGGGGGTGCGATTGGGCCAGGGCCCCCTCAGGGCCCCCCGGCAGTTTGCGCGCCGCTAATTCCGGCCAGTTCTGGGCATATGGAGGGGGGCGGGGGGCCCGGCTGCGTGTCCTGCGTCCCTCTAGTTACGTTGTTACTGTCTCTGACTTCTAAAATGTAGCGGAATTCAACTGCTTAACAGTGCTGGAGCAGAGCTGACTGCAACAATGTTTCAAGAGTCAGAACCAGAAAACAGAAAGGCAAAAGCAAATACTCCTTTCAAAAGCAATTACATTTACAAACAGGGCAGCCATCAACAATTTTCTGGGCCTCCTGGTCCCTGCCCATCCCAGCTCAGCCCCCAAGCCCCACCCCAACAAAGGCCACATAGGTGCTAAAACAGTAAAATGGTTTTGGTGGTTAGGGCCCTCCTATAAGTTAAAAAAAAAGATTGATGGCCAAGGACCCCATTAAAGTTGGTGACCAGGGGTTAAAAAAAAAAGACCACTGGTGTTCAGTTGAACTTACCTTTAAAGGCCTTGTTCGTTCTCCTCCTCTTTGGATCCATTTGGTGGCTTACGGCTCCAATTGGCGACTTTCAGTGACGTCCGCTGGCTTTCTGCAGCTTCGGTGACTCAAAGGAGGCCTGATTAATCTGGGAACTGCAGCATGGCCATGACCAGTACAGTTGTGCCCCCCTGATGGCTGCCCAGTTTACACATAACTTTGAAACCACTGAAAATAAAAATGGATGTATTTTTGGGTAGAAATCCCCTATAAATATTCTCTTTCCTCCCTGTCCTATAGATAGACAAATAGACAGGCAAACAAATAATGCTTTATTGGGCTATAGAGATCTCCTTAATGCTCCATACACAACCAGTCAGATTATTATTGGCTGAATTCACCCTTATTGATTCTCCCTATAGGAAATAAGAGTAAAATATCAATGTATCAGGGCTCATTCATTCAGCTCTATAGGAAACCATAATAATGGAACATGTTACCCTCAGTAGGAGCCACTTACACTGCCCTGGGAATGGAAACTGAATAAATAAACGTTTGTCTCCCGGCAGGTCTCCTTGGTTTTATATTTCCGCCTGCGAATCATGGGAGGCTCCATGCCATTGTTCTCGGAACAAGACAATCCGGCTTCCTTCTCACCTTACCTTCTCACCAGGTACCGAGTAGAAAAGTCCCTGGCCGGGTGCCAGTTTGTTTCTTATTGGCAATAAGGTTACAGGGTTACACGGTGATGGAGGGTTCAGGTTTCTTCCACAACCCTGTCATTAATGGAGGCAAATGAATGTCCAGCTGAGCGGCTGCCAATTCAGCTTTACATAAGGGAATAGTAATTAGTTGCTATAGGTTACTCAGTACTCAGTTACTGTAATGGTGCAACTTTACATATCTGTTTGTAAGCTCTTAGTTGCGTGCAGATAACACAGAAGCACCTGAACCTGGCATCACCCAGCACCACTCATGTCTGCCCAGGACAGTAATATCAACTGACTGATATATACTCTTGGGCAGAGACTGACTAATTTATAAGTTTGGGCAGAGACTGATTAGTATATACTCCCGGCCAGAGACTGACTAGTATATACTCCCAGCAGAGACTGATTCATATATACTCCCGGCCAGAGACTGACTAGTATATACGCCCGGGCAGAGACTCAGTAGTATTTATTCCTAGGCAGAGATGGACTAGTATATACTCCCGAGCAGAGACTGACTAGTATATACTTCCGGGCAGAGACTGACTAATATATACTCTCGGGCAGAGACTTACTAGTATGTACTCCCAGGCAGAGACTAATATATACTCCTGAGCAGAGACTGACTATTATATACTCCCGGGCAGAGACTGAATGGTATATACTCCCAGGCAGAGACTGACTAGTATATACTCCCGGGCAGAGACTGAATAGTATATACTCCCGGGCAGAGACTGAATAGTATATACTCCCGGGCAGAGACTGACTAGTATATACTCCCGGGCAGAGACTGACTAGTATATACTCCTGGCAGCACTCACAGAGTTAGTACATAAGTAATAGAGCAAGACGAAATGTTAAAATAGGTGTCTGAAGCCGCAGGGGAAACAGTGACCGAGGCTCAACTAGCTCATCAGCTATTTTTATATCGCCCCTGGGTGACAATCCCTGAACAGGAAACCAGGACGAGGGCAGGTTTATATCAAGGGTTAATTACTGGGGAAATCCATAATGACGTTTTATGAGAAACGTGTCTGTTTCCGGCTGCAGCCGACATGGCAATTATAACTTCCCTGCAGAATATTCACATGGTCCAATATCAACAACACAGATTATGGCATTATATGTGCATGGGCATTACCATGGGTTTGGTAGAATATACCGGTAGAATATACAGATCTAATCCTTCTTTCCATCTCAGTATTCTGTCTCAATACAAAACGTAGCCTGGGTTGTTACTGTGTGTGTGCATTTTAGGAACAGTTTTTTAAAAATCACATCCCATGGAAGCACAGTTTACTATTTAGTTTTTTTCTGGCACAAAAACATACATGTTTTGATCAAGACTTTTTCATAAATGCCTATTAATAGAATGTTGGGTGTAGGAGAGGTTGGTGAGGTTGGATGGGGCAGAAGAAGTGATGACAGGTAGGAGACCATAGAAGGTGGGATGGGAGGCAGAAAGGAGAAGACAGAGCATGAGATGAAGGAACAGGTAGGAGACATATGGGAGGATAGAAGGTGGGACAATATGGCAGGTAGTTGGGGTCAGAGACTGGGTAAGGATGGGAGGGGGGGGAGGTGGAGAACTAATTGGGGGCCCCCTGACAGAAAGATGACAATGGCTGATTCCAGTCATTCACCTCTGGGCTTGTTCTTGAGAAAAGTTTTCAAGGAAGGAAACAATTTAATTCAGCAAATGGAAAAGTTAACGAGCTGATCCGAGCTTTCTCAGCACCAAAGCTATTCCCTCAACCCTTATCCTTTTATGGGATATGGATAGAAACATGTATTATTTTTTCATGCAGTTTAGGGAAAAGGAGCTAAAGACAAATTTGCAATTATTGTTTATTATTTGAAGGTTAAAGGAAATTATATCTGAGCTGCTGTTTCACTCCATTGTTCCTTAGGTGCCAAGAGATTTTTTCCATCAGGCCTGTCCTGTTTATCTCCAGTTTTCAGCATCTTGTATGTGTATATATATATATATATATATATATATATATATATATATATATATATATATATATATATATATATATATATATATATATATATATATATATATATATTGTGTGTATCTTTGTATTTATTCACATGAACTGGAGCTGCCATGTTGCTGAGAGATGTCACTAAAATCAGGGGTCTCTCTGATGTTGTGGTGAATATCACATGGTACATGTTACACTTACCTGCCAGTCACATGTATCTCTCATGGAACTCACTGTGTCTGTGAATTTCTGTTTTAGGTTCCTGACCTACTCGTACCTCCTGGCTTTCAACGCCTGGCTTCTACTGGCCCCCATCACTCTGTGCTATGATTGGCAGGTTGGAAGTATCCCACTAATCCATTCTATATGGGATGTAAGAAATTTAGCGACTTTGCTGTTGGTGGGCATCCTAGGATTGCTGGCCTTACACTGCTTGGCATCTGTAAAGGTATCAATCCCCTCCTTCCTTTTCTGTTTGCTGTCCCGTCTTTCCACTTTTCTGCTTCTCCTCTCCACCCTCTGTTTCTTCCACTCTCCTTTACCAACCCATTGTCACCATTTTTCTTTTCTTCTTCCTTCTCTTACTCCTGCTTTTCTTTACAATCCCAGTACCTTTCCTTCATGTCTCTCTTCTACAATACCTAATCTGTTCTCTTACTTCCACTACTCTAACTCTCCTCTCCTCTTCATCCTACTACCATACCTCTCCTTTCTTTTCTATTACCCTGCATCTACTTTTCATCTTCCTCTTTCCACTTACTACCCTTCCCCTCATCTTCCACTACCTACCTCTAATTTTCCTTCCTCTCACTTCCACTACTCTACCTCGTCTTCTGTCCTTTCTCCTAAAATACCAATCTTCTCATTTTTACTACCCTTTCCACCACCCTACATCTTCCCTCCTCTCCTTTTCACCACCCTACCTCTTCTGTTATCCACTCTGCTTTCCTTAATGCTGGTTTTTACTCCACTACCCTACATCTTTTCTACTATCATTTTCACAGTGTTCTTCTCTCATATTACCCTACTTCCCTAACTCTTCACTTACCTTCTCCTCTAATTTCCAACTACCTACCTATTCTCTCATCTCGCCTCTACTACCCTGCCCTTTCCTTTCTCATCTCCTCACTTTTTCACTACCTCTTCTCTTTCCTTGTCTCCTCTCACCAGCCTACCTCTTCATTTGCTGTACCCAACCTTTTCTGTTCTCTTGTCTCCTTTCCACTACCTGCCTCTTCTCTTATTGTCTTCTCTTACTTCCACTGCCCCACCCAACCCTTCCCTTTCTCCTCTCCTTTCCTTAACTCTCTTCCCCACTCTGCTCCACCACCCTACCTCTTTCCTTCTATCTTGTCTTACCACTATCATTTCCTCCCATCTAACTTTGCTTTATTAAACTTTGTCTTCTCACATTCTTACCTTTCATCTCCGACTTTCTCATCCCCTTTACTCCTATCCAACCTTTCTCTCCTAATCTCCATTCTTGTATTAAAGTAAATGATTGGACTTGGTGAATGTAAGTTTTTCATACCTCAGCTACTATGTTGCCTCTAAATGGCACAGATTGTACTAGAACTAGTGAACCTTTGATTTCTAGTTGTTGCTGTTCTATGGCCCCAGGGAGATAACCTGATTCTCTGCAATCATTTTCTCAAAATATTGCATAAAACTACATTTTGTATTGGGCAGAGTTGCTTGCAAAATAGAACTGAAATGATTTGACCACAAGGTCCACTTACTCTCCCTAGCACCCTTCCACTTTAGGGCAGAAGAAGAAACAGGGATGCCCAAGCCCCAAACAGCCAAAGGCTTTTCTCCCATTCAGGAACAAATACAAAGAGTGTATTTTGAAGAAACTGTCCCTTTAAGCTGCAAATGACTGTTGTACATGTGGCTAATACTACAGCACTATTAAAAGAAACTTTTTTTTGCCTTCTGCAGAAATGCCACTTTTGAGAATGTGCAGAAACCTGTCAGATTGGGGAGGGTTTGGGGTTAAACCTGGTATCTCCCCCTTCTCTCTCCAGTTCTAGGTCAATAATAAAAGAATTCATGGCAGCTATTCATTACTGCTCGCTCATGGCTTCTGACACTTTAATAACAGAGTTATATACCTTAGGGCCATTGTTTATATGAAATAATAAATGCTGTGTACTGAATTCAGATGCCTGCTTTCTCTCGGGGCCGAGGGGCCCCTTTTCAGCAAATTTGTAGAACATTAGATTGTGTTCAGCTTTGTCTGCAGTCAGGAACTCCATCCCATGCAAAAAAGCATTCTGACTGCAAGAGAAATGGGAATCTCCCCCAAACTAGAACATATTTCCCCCTCATTGTTTCTGATCTCCTCTCCCATGGGGGCTTATCAAAGTTTAAAAATACAGTTCAGATTATGTCAGCAGCCAAATATTGATTTGTCAGTTAAGTTCATCCTTCATCTGACTATCACATGTTATCACCCTTATAGGGGTGTGTAAGTGTCTCTATAGGTGTAATTCAGTTGCTGACATGTCTCTGTGCCCCCCACACTGACTGTAGGGCCCGTGCCCACCCCTAGATATTAATATAGACTTATTCTTTATTTGTCAGTTCCTCTCAGAGCTGATTCTTGTGAAAGGGTCCCCACCCATCCTCTTCCACTCTATCTCTATACTGTATATATATAAAAATCTGATATTAATATTGGGTACAGGAAGGTGCATGCATTTATATATATATGGAAACCCAGCAGCTTTATTTTGGTCCTGATTGTTTCTATGACATGCCTGAGATTAGAATCAGGTCAGTAGTGAGTAGTCAGTAGTGAGTAGAACCCTTCCTGTCCTACCAGTAAACATTTCTCCAAAGGCAGCACAATATTTTCTTGGATTTGTGAAAGCATTAAAAGGGGAAGATCATCTTTTAGTATGTTATAGAATGGCCTATGGGATCACTGACCCCGGCAGCAAAAACGATTGCTCTGTGAGGCTACAATTTTATTGTTAATAATTATAAAAATACACCTGAAACAACTAGCGATCCTTGATACCTTGAACGGGAGTTACTTAAAGCTCCACAGGGAGACAACATAGCTGTGAATTGTAGCATGTACTGTAAGTGAGTTACATGTTAGGTGCTCCTGTTTTTTAATACTGATGTGCATGTGTAACCTGCAATATTTTTGGTGGGTCTGCAGAGTAGACACAAATGTTTTTCTTTTTAATTTAATTAGAGCAACAACTCTTATAAGAGCTGCACCTGCAATATGTATGGAAAAAAACAGGGGAAGAAGATTAGACCTTGGCTGGATTCTAAACCCACACCCATATTTCTATTCCTGGTGGGGGCAGAGCAGTGGGCATGGCTGGAGCGTAATTGGGCTTGGTCAAGGCCATAACTGCATGTGGAAAGGGTGAGCTTTTAGCAAGGCCAAAAATCTTCAGATTTTAGTTCCCATAATGGTGAAATCTCAACATCAATACGAGCTCATCTTATCAGCTGTACCAACACCTCCACTTGTGTATTGAATCCCCAGTCCACTCACCAAGATGCTTTCTTTCCCAGCAGAGGGCGCCAAACAGAGAAGTCCTGGTGGGGCTGTTGTTCCTGCTCTTCCCATTCATACCTGCTTCTAACCTGTTCTTCAGGGTGGGCTTTGTGGTTGCTGAACGAATTCTCTACATGCCCAGGTATGTCTTCCCTACTCAGGTACTGAGCTTCTGGACAATGACTATAGAACTGATTGTTCAAATGCATGGAAAGTGCAATGTTTTGTGTGTGTGTGTGTGGGGGGGGGGGGGGGTATCCCGGACTTAAAGGAACAGTAACACCAAAATATTAAAGCATTTTAATATAAATAAAATATAATGTACTGTTGCCCTGCATTGGGAAAAGATATGTGTTTTCTTTAGAAAGACTAGCATAGTTTATATTGTACAGGGTGCATCTGTTATCTGCTATGTAACATGTGCTTGGAATGGCTGCTCCCATGGCTACACAGCAGCTTGTTTATATAAACTATAGTAGTACTTATCTGTTATCTACTGTGTAGGGCAACAGTACATTATATTTTAATTACTTTAGAACACTTCCATTTTTTGGTGTTACTGTTCCTTTAAGTGATATGAGGTTTTTTTAGTTGGTCTGACAATGTAACTTTATTGCATTTCATCAACAAGATATGAGCAGTTTTTACACTGATAAAATAATGGCGTTGAAACAACAGTGCCACCTGCTGTCCATTTCACCAGAGAGGATTACAAAATTAAAGGGAACTCCGGCTTCAAAAGCAAAATTTGATAAAGAGGCCCACATTACAGATAAACCCCTAATATACCCATCACAGTTACCTGTTTCTTCATAAAGTATGAATAAATGCTATTTTCTATGCTGCAATCCAGCTGTTTGCACTTTCTGCATCATTTGAAATCCTGGCAGGGAAGGAGGGACTAAACACTGATGTTACAAATGGTAACAACTTCTCCACAGCTTACAGACATCATGCAGGAACTACATAACCCACAATGCATTGCACTGTTTCTTATTGAAATCATGTGTGCAGGGAATTGTGGCGTTTGGAGGATGCAGGCTAAGCACAGATGGCTGCCAAAACAAAGTAACAGTAGTCAGCCAGCTCAGCAAGAGAGCAGGGGGCTAGGCTTAGGGAACTGTTCCAAACCATTAAAAATCATGAAAAGTCTGCATATTTTGTAATTGATGTATATTGCAAAGTTGCTTGAAATTAGGTTTACTTTTCAAAAAGCCTAAGTTATGTTTGTGTGGAGTTCACCTTTAAGTTAAACGGGAAAAGCAAAGTTCTGCTCAGAAAATACAGTTAGCAAGAAGAGAATCTTTATTTATCGTTTCTCTGCTCGGTTTGAAGCAGAACAACATCACAAGAGGTTCCTTCTCTCACTAACTTAATTTTCTAATGAATGTGTCCTATTGGCCGAAATGAACAGCAGGAGGTGACGTTGTTTCAAATTCATTATTAGCAGTGTAAAAACTGCACATGTCTTGTGACTGCATTGCTATACTCTACAGCAGTCCTCCACCTGGAGGGGCCTGGGGCAGGCGGGGGGGGATTAGGGGGACATTTGGGAAGAATCCTTTTTTACTCTCCTGCCTACACCTGAAAGCCTGATAGGAAGGTCGGTTAGGGTGAAATTTGGGGTAAATATGTAATTTCATGCCTTAGATATTTTTAGCTGATACCCCAAATGTGGTGCAAAAATTATACCAGGCATTTCTTCTACTGGGATTTGTATCTGCAACATTTCCCTTATAAACTGTACTTACCATAAGTCCTTAATTGAATTGCTGACACAGGTATGGGACTTGTTAACCAGGATGCTCAGGACCTGGGGTTTTCCAATTTACTCGTTTTTCCGTAAGGTCTCTAACTCATGAGCGTTTTTACCTGCGCTCCCCTGCGTTCCGTTTTTCGGCGTTCAGCCGCAGGGGAGCGCAGGAATAGACGCATTTCATTATTTCAAATGGGGCTGTACTCACACAGGCGCGTGTAGGCGCCGAACGCAGGAAAAATGCAGCATGTTGCGTCTCAACCTGCGTTCGGCGCCTACATGCGCCTGTGTGAGTACAGCCCCATTTGAAATAATGAAATGCGTCTATTCCTGCGCTCCCCTGCGGCTGAACGCCGAAAAACGGAACGCAGGGGAGCGCAGGTAAAAACGCTCATGAGTAAGAGCCCTAATTCAGATCTCCATACATTAATTCTACTAAAAAGTCATTAAAGGGGTTGTTCACCTTCCAAAAACTTTTTGTTCCCCAGAAATAAAGACTTTTTTCAATTTCTTTCCATTACTTATTTTTTAAGTTTTTTCCAAAATCTAAGTTTAAAGGTGAATATTCGTGTCTCTGGTGTTTGAGTGTGGCAGCTCAGTAATTCAGGTGCAGACTCTGAACTGTTACAATTTTGCAACATTGAGTTGATACATTTCTCAGCAGCATCTCTGGAGTATTAGCAACAATTGTATCAATTCTAACAGCTGCCTGTAATGAAAACCAGAGATTCTGCTCAGCAGGGGCAAAGATAAGAAAAAATGTATCAACTAAATGTATCCATTTAGAACAATTTACTGGATCGGCGACCCCCCTCCTCCCAGAGCTGCTTCAGAAGGAGAGAAATGACACTTTACACTTCAATATTAGAAAAACCGTCACACATAGAAAATAGAAAGTCATTGGAAAAAGTCGTTATTTCTGGTGATCTATCTGAAACCAACTAGTTGTTTGAAGGTGAAGAACCCCTTTAATTAAACTCAATTAGGTTGTTTTGCCTCCAATAAGGATTAATTATATCTTAGCTGGGATCAAGTACAAGCTATTGAATTATTATTACAGAGCAAAAGGAAATAATTTTTAAAATTCTTAATAATTTGATCAAAATTGAGTCTATGGTAGACGGCCTTCCTGTAATGCAGAGATTTCTGGATAATGGGTTTCCATATAACTGATCCTATACCAGGTATCTTATTCTTGGGGGGGGGATGTCTCTGCATACTGAGACTCAGAGACCCCCACATTCTTGATCACCCCGCACCACCACAGCCAAGTCTCTGTGAGGAGAAGCAGAAAATGTCAAGTTCACTGAACTAAAGTGATTACTGGAGGAACCGCTGTGTTATTTTTAGATAATTAAGCCAAATCATTCCTTTTCACTGATTATTTCCTTTAAATCTCTGTACGAGGCGCAGGGGTGACAGGCGAATGTGTCCCAGCTCTGGTTTGAGAGTGCAGCCAAGCTAAACTTCCTTTAATAGATGATGGACAAACGTGTTTTGGATATAAATCAGCAAGGGATTAGTTTCCCTTTCTTGCATGGGCGGAGGCCCTATTTCTGCTGCCAGATCTCCGGCAAGAATGTTCAACAGGATAATCAGTGAGTAAGAAGCAATGAGGTTCATTGCCCTGAGCCTCTCACTCTCTGGTTTAATGTGCAGGTCTGTGGCCCTTCAACTCCCTGCAGCCTTATTGGGGCCAGAGGTGTAACAATTGTAATGCAGGCAATTTGGATCTACATACCTTAAGTCTACTAGAATATTAAATAAACCCAATAGGCTGGTTTTGCTTTCAAAAAGGATTAATTATATATTAGTTGGGAACAAGTACAAGTTACTGTTTTATTATTACAGAGAAAAGGGAAATCATTTAAAAAATGTGGATTGTTTTGATAAAATGGAGTGTATAGGCGATAGCCTAACCATAATTCTGGATAACAGGTTTCCAGATGAGTATACCTCACAACTGTACCTTATTTTCTACGGGACAGGCCAGATTTTGACAGCTCAAAACGCAGTCCTGGGTTTGTTACTGAAATGTCCCGACTTTCTCTTTGATCTCCTGCACTGAACAGCCAGAAAAAGATACAACGTTTCTAACTTAAAGGGCATGTAAAGACAAAAAAAACGAAAAAGAAACCTATCTCTAATATACTTTAATTAAAAAAATTAAACCGTTCTTATAAGAAACCTGACTGTATGCAGGGAAATTCTCCCTTCATTTACTGCTGTGGATAGGAATTGTCAAACAGTCCCTAACTGCTCTGCAGGGAAACAATCATACTTATGAACAGCAGGGGGAGCCCCCGCCTTACTTCCCAGCCATGCAGAACTCAAGCTGTAGAGCAGTCGTCGACTGTAGAGATTTGTATTGGATTCTATCTTTGCCTTTACATCCCCTTTACTGTTTCCAACTCCAGTTGCAGGGACAAAGATCATTGAGCCAGATTTAAACAGATAAACTGGGATTTTATATGGAGAATTATTTTACTGCAGCCACTGGTTCTGGAGAGTTGGAGAAAGTTTCTGTTAAACAATATAAAAACTATAAAATTCACATTAGATGACAACATGACAACACAGGACCCAGTGCAGTCTGCCTATTCTGATTATTAATCAGTCTTGCTGTATCAGCTTCTGGCAGATATTAGACTTGTGCTGTTTTGATAATTTATGATGATCCATAAGCAGCCCAGACCACACTGAGCATGTGCACAGCCTTGGTCTTGCAAAGATGTTTAACAAAGTTACAAGATGGTGACCCCCTGTGGACAACTTTGAAAGCATTTGTTTGATAGGCTTGTGGTGCAGTAAGTTCATGTTTATGTTTAATATACAAAATACAGCATTTCCAGCCTTAGTCTATTTTAGACGTTACTTCCCCTTTAATTGGCTTTTGGCAGAGAGCCCAGAATATTCAGAAGCTGCACTTAGATACTTTTGTAACAATTTAAGATGAGCAAAGAAACAATTGTAACAATTTAAGATAAGCAGGGGTGTGTGTGGCCATAGAATTGGCATGGTCATAGAATTCTCACGCACTGTGCGCAGCTAGTAAAGCTAAATAATAGAAATCTTATCCATTAATTCCCCACGTTCCAATTGCAATTTTTGGAAAGGTTTTTCTGGCCGAATTTACAAATGATTTTTATAAACCAGATGCTGTGCAAGGAACAGCTGCCAATAAAGTGAATAAAATGAATTTTCTGAGAAGCACTAGATGGAGACAGATGTTTTGTTTCAGAGAAGATGTGGTTACTCTTCCAGAAGACTCATCACAGGAAATGGAACAGTCTATTCCAGGCAGGGAGGGAATATCTCGCTCTCTGATAGCATCTGTCATGTTCTCCAATACATAACATCACACGTTTTCCGCATGGGAAACATTAACTGGGGATGTTACTTTTATCTTCTCAGCGTCACTGTTGACGTTATCCAAATAAATTCTCTCCACATGTGGTCCACAAACTGTTGGCTTTCAGAAGACTTCAGAGAAAGCCCTCCCCCTCTCCCAAACATAACCTATATGCAAATCATTCAAGAAAATGATAAACATCAATGATCTGCATTGTTTCACAGTATTTGCAGTGTTTATAGTTTTGCTGCCTTGCTTTCCCTAGCATGGGGTTCTGCATTTTGTGTGTACATGGTCTGAAGGTTCTACAGTCTCACATGAGCCAACGCCGGTCCCTTACCTTGATGCTCTGCTTCCTGGTTCTTCTGCTCCTCTTCTCCTGTAAATCTGTATCCCAGAGTGAGTGCTGGAGATCACGAGAAGCTCTCTTCAGGTATGTGGACAACACTCATCTCTCTGATGTAGCTTCTCCTCCTTCTGTTGGTCCTGTAACATTTTATTTGTCACAGATCCGGTGTCCAGACCCTGCCACACAATGCTAAAGTGCACTACAACTTTGCCAACTTCTTGAAGGACCAAAGCCGCAAAAATGAAGCCATTATGCACTACAAGACTGTGCTGAGGTATGGACAACCCTAGCTGAGATATTTCAGAGATAGGTTGAATTTACTAAATGATCGAGAGAACAGTAGGATAATTCAGATCTAGTGCTACACATGGTCTTGTATTGAGGTTGATTTTTTTTTTTTTTCAAGAATGTCCTTTCTGTGATGCCCTTTCTCCCATCTCCTTTCAACCCTTTGCCTGATATGTGCTCTCAATGTATCTTCTCCCTTCAAACCAAGCTACCTTTATGTTTTGTTACAAATAGACTGTACCCAAAACACCCCAGTGCTCTCAATAACCTCGGCACCCTGACCGCTAACACGACTGAGGCTGAGGAATACTACCGTAAGGCCCTGATAATCAGCCCACAGCACAGCAGGGCCCTCTTCAACTTGGGCAACCTTATGAGGTGAGTGTTGCATACACATATACATACTCACATACACATAGTCAAATCATTGTAATTCAAGTAAATCAACCTCATTCCGCTGATATTGCTCTTTTGTATAAAAGACCCCCAACATCAGCAATTTTTACTCCTGCTGAGTCCTTCAAAGATGTGCCACATGATGCTTGGCCAACCCGCAGATGGCAGCTTTAGGAGATGTGACAGTGACCAATGGGCCTTTGCATTATTTCTGCATAGGGACCTATGCTGACTGTGTCAGCCCCGACATATAAATTAGAAAAAAACTGACTTTACACCCTATCAGTCTGGTTACAGCAGATATAAATTACCCATTTTTTAGGAATAAAGTATTTAAATAAGATATATTGTCTCCTTTCAAGCAAAAATAAGTATGCAGTTTCCCATATGGATGTGTCTCATTCCAATCTGCATATCAGAGATTCCAGTACTCCTACTCTTCTACAGAAAAGTACATTGCTCCCAAGCCTCCCATAACAATAAGAATCGTTCCATAGAGAAGCCAACTCCTCCCACATGCCTTCTCATTGCAGGACTCAAGGTCAGAATAATGAAGCAGAACTGCTGCTCAGGGAGTCCTTGCTTCATGGTCCATACTTTGGAGATGCTTATTCCAGCCTTGGGTCTTTGCTGGCTGATCAGGTATGTCTCTAGCACAGATGCACCATAAGTCTCTGGAAGAACTCATGAATCAATACCTATTTCCTTATGAATGGAATGTTCTCCAGAATGCAAGACCCCCTCCCAGTATGACTAACCAGTTATTTTTGAAGTAGACTCTCCAACTCCTTGTTTATCTCTAGCCTGCTGGCAGTATGGGAAAGTATTTTGAGCATTCAGTGGCCATACTCAGCAGCCCATAACAAACCGTTGAGTTGCTAAAAGAAAACTTGAGGACATAAGGACATGTTTACTAACATTGGAGATAAATATCTGCAGACATTTCTGGAGATCAATCTGCAATTAGATTGAAACAGCCACCTATAATTAAGAAAACAAAAGCAAAGATCTGATTGGTTGCTATGGGCAACATCTCCAGAAATATCTCCAGATATGTATCTCCAATGTTAGTAAACAAGACTAAAAGTTCCCTATTTCTCATGTTCGTTGAAGTCTTCTGCACCTCTTAAGACCCACCAGATAAGATGACATTCGTTGCTGGTTCTCACAACCATCTGATTGTGTTGAACACCATTGGTCAGATGGTGGAAACAGGATTGAGCCAATATAGTCCTTAGCTGGTAACCCTGATCCTGAGGCCACCAGGCAGGTTATGGTACCCTGGCAGGATAGTCCGACTTGGATCAGCCAATTTCTCAGCTTCTTTTTCTCCTTTCTACTCACTAGAAGCGGTATGAGGAAGCTGAGGATGTGTATCAGGCTGGAATCAAAAGCTGTCCTGAGAACTCGGACTTGCAGAACAACTATGGAGTATTCTTGGTAGATATGGGTAAGTTTTGTAATATCAGGCCTTCCACACGCATGGCCAAATTACAGGTGGACGGTGATCAAACTGTGCGTGGAAAAGGGTCATGGCACCCGAACCACAGATAGGAATTAACACAGCAGGGAAACTTGATTAGTTCAGCAGGATGGGGTTTTCTAATAGATTTTTTGCAAATAGGCTCAGGTTCAAACAGCCTTCCAACCCCATTAGTAACTGCCAGCAATGAGTTTTGGTACTCTATGCAATAATAACACTTTTGTTTTCTACTTCAGAATTTCCCATTTCTGACTCAGGAGGGACTTCTATTTTTTTAGAAGGGTTGAAATGAAGTGCTAAATCTCAGTGTGTGTTGTTAATTTAACACTTTTAGGTCATTTCCATATCTGTAATGCAATACATCTGTGAATCACCCACCCAGCTGTTTGCCTCTGCAAAGCAAAAGAGTGACTGGTCCTGGTGACATGATGGCCACCTCTACCTACATTGCCATCTCCTGTCTCAATCCATTCTCTTTTGTGGCTTCATCTCTAAAGTTGTCTGGAAAGAACTCTGCCTCAGCCTCAGCGGTGGGATTTGACTTTAGTATTGAAGAGGCTAAAAAACTCTGCTTAAGCCTCTTCAATACTAAAGTCAAATCACATCTCTTGGATCTTCAGTCCAAATCAGCAGCTTATCTGCCCATGTATGGGGCACTGCGATGGGCCTACTTGACCAATATCCTGCTGGAAAATGTCCAGATATCTATTGGACAGTTTTCAATTAGGGATGCGCAGAAAGATTCAGCTGAATACCAAACTGAATCCGAATCCTAATTTGAATATACAAATTAGGTGTGGGACAGGGAAAACATTTTTTACTTCCTTGTTTTGTGACTAAAAATTAATGCGATTTCCCTCTCCATCCCGAATTTGCATATGCAAATTAGGATTCAGTTCGGCCGGGCAGAATCCGAATCCGGCTGAAAAAGGCCGAATCCTGAACCAAATCCTGGATTCGGTGCATCCCTAGTTTAAATATCTTGTTGTGGCCATGATCACCTTGGCTCATTGATGTGGTCCTCTTTCCACTGAACTGTATTCCCCATTGTTGTGATCCGATCTCAAGGTGGGCATATCGGGGAAAGATCCGCCCATTTGACATCCTCACCAAAACAAGTGGATCTTTCAGTATATGGCCAGCTTAACTCTATTCTGACAATATAATGAAACTGGAGCCCCCTTCTGTTTGGTCAAACAGAATGCAGAACATTTTACAAATGCTTTTCTTCTAGCCTTAGGCTAGGAGAGACATCACTTGCATCAGGAGTTAAACTGCTCAGAAGAACACTCTGAGCAAATTTTATAACAAGTTATTTTGGTAGGAAAATGTCCCTTCAGTGTTTGAACATGATGGTCTACATTAGATAACCTAAGCAGATACAAGCCATACTGTACTTTCTCTTTTATGGTTTGTGTTCAGGGCCCTTCTTAGCTCATGACATGGATAAAGGTACAGAAAAATATTTGTGTATTGGTCTGATCTATTCTAATGAAATAGGTTTTCTTTAAAACATTATTCACCAGATCACATGAAATGTTATGTTTCTTGTAGAAAAACAACAAAAAGCCGTGTCTCATTACCTCCGTGCCCTGCAGCTTCGACCTGACCACCACGTGGCCATGCTGAACTTAGGACGTCTCTACCGTTCACTTGGGCAGAACAAGGAGGCTGAGTTGTGGTACAGAAAGTAAGAGAACATTGGGATTGAGGGTGTTCTTACAAAAGGCAGGTAAAATGATTACTTATAATACATGAATGAAACACAGAGTTTCTTCTATAACTCAGCCTGCAGCCTTGTGCCTTTATATGGTCACAGAACCTCTCAGTGACTTCTAATGTCCTTATTATTTACAGTAGGGGCTACATTATCCCTTATAATACTCATTACTCCTCACTAAATTCTTATATTCTTATTATTTTCAGGGCTCTGCAGATCTCTCGTGAGGTGGATGTTATCTCACCCCTTGGAGCCCTACTTTATAATACAGGGCAATACGAGGAGGCCAGGCGCCTCTATCAGGAGGCTGTGGGACTTCACCCCAGGAATATGCACATACGATTATCACTGGTGAGCATACAGTATGGTCATAGGTGCAGTATAAGATTTCGCAGTGTAATACAGATGTGAGACTCTATAGATACTTGTATGTTACATCTGTTAGTACAAATGTGAAAACAACCCGATATCTAGTAATCCTCTCAGCTCGTGGGCTAAACTCCACCCATGCCCATAAGTGTCAGGATTTTGAATAATACCAGTTAAGACCGGGTATGATTCTGTATGGGGTTTCCTACTTAGCAGCAATGTGCATGGCATGTTTATGTGTTTGAGATAAGTTTCCATTGTCCTTTCTAAGAATGCTCTTGTATTCCCCCTTTAATACAGGCTCAGGTATTGGCTGTTTTGGGTCAAACCCATGAGGCTGAAGCTCTGGTCCAAGTGATTGTAGCCGAGGTTCCAGACTGTATTGAATGTTTCCGGCTTCTGTCAGCCATTCACAGTAAGAGAGAAAACTTTGTAAAGGTGGGCATCTCCTGCTCTTCTGCCTACTATTCTGCCAACTGTACTTGCTTGCTTTCTGGTTGATCACAGTTTGGCCCATGAAATGCCTACAATTCCACAACATCACAATGAACAAGTGAAGCAAGAATTTTGCCATTGTGACCCAACACCATATTAGCATTGGGTGACTTGTCAACTGGTTGTCTCCATCAGCATAACTGATTCTAGGACTGTATAACTTCCCAACCATTCCCTCCACAACCTCTCCTATGCCATGTCCTCCGTTTAGGATCACACATACCCTCCATGTGAATGTTTTACAATATTAATGATTAACAATTATGTTATATAGCTCAACGAACCAGCCCCTTGACTGATAACCCTCCCTGTGTTTCTGCCTTCTTTAAAAACATAGACCACCTCTATAACCCCTTCGGTTTGTCCTTAGGCCCTGGAATTGATTGATGTTGCTCTGCAGATGAAATCAAATGATGCAAAACTGTTGTCTGAGCTTCATTTTACAAGAGGCAACCAACTGAGGGAACTTAACCAACTGGAGGAAGCCTTCCAGGTACATGGTGATATCCTATATATATCAAACTTACCATTCCATCAAGTGATGTGCATCTAGAAGAGTTCCAGATATTGTTGAACTTCAGGTTAAAATGGACCATGCTTAAACTGATTGGTGCAACATATGGACCTACATACAACATGGACCTACCTAAATTGTTAATTGAGCTTCATTTTAGGCTACCAACTGGAGCAAGCCTTCCAGGTACCAGGTGATATCCTGTATAACCAGTAGGTGTTCATAAACTGTATATCTGATATAGTTCCAGCAGTAATGAGCATCTAGGGGACCTCCATATAAATGTGAACTCCAGTTTAAAATAGGCCATGCTGGAACTGGTCAGTACAACATATGGATCTCAATGCAATATGACGTAACTGTGAAATTTGAAATCTCATGTATTTCTTTGCAGAGTTATAAGCAAGTGGCTGAACTAAATCCTAACCAAGCTCAGGCCTGGATGAATATGGGAGGAATCAGACACATGCAGGTAAGAAAGAAAGAAAGCAGAGGTCTTTGTGTCAAGATGCAAGGTGGTCAACTTCACCTCAGGTTCTCATGTGCAGTGTGAAAGGGGAAATGTGAAGGTAAAAAAGCTAACTTATAATAACCTGGTGGTCCTAAAACATCTCTTCAAGTGTTCACAGGCCTAGGCATAAACAGATCTTATCCATGCTTACAATTTAGTTTGATTGCCTCTTTAATAATAGGTGTTCATAAACTGTATATGTAGCAATATGTGTAACACAATCACAAGGTGTGGAACAAGCAGACTGACAGTATCCCCTTTTAAGCCTTTTGTTTTTTTATAGGGTGACTACACGTCTGCTCGGGCCTTTTATCAGAAGGCAGCTGTTCTGGACCCAGACAGTAAGTTGCTGAAAGAAAATCTGGCCAAGCTACAGCGGATAGAAAATAGATTGCAAGGAGCAAAGGCAAAAGTTCACTCAAAGGATAAGCAAAGAGTGTCTTTAAAGTCAGAGACAGAAGAAGACATTGGAACCAAGAAGACTAAAGTCAGGGCAAAAAAATATGTTGAGAAATCTCAAAGGGCAGAAAGAAGATCACCTGAAGAATTGTGAAAAGCTGGAAAGCCTGGATGAACTTCTTAATTAATGTGCTAGAATGGCCTCATGGAGCTCTAAAGAAACGTAGCAGCGATGTGGTGTACATCTGGAGAAAGGTTGGTGGTGCATGAATGAACTGTGGAGAAATGTTGAAGGACCCTGGTGGAACTCTGGAGAAATATGGCAGGAACTCTGGAGAAGTGTGGAGGAACTTTTTGGATTTTTTTTAGAAAAATAGAAAAATGGTGAGAGCTAGACCGACGTTTGGAGAAATATATATGAAGCTTGAAGGATTAATACTAAATGATGACCAACCTAAAAGTCTTGTTGAGTGGACTGTACCAAACAGACACTCTAGGACTGAGGGGGTACCTACTGGAGATCACAATCCAAAAAAAAAGAAAAATGTTGACAAAACATGCATTATGGTATCAAAACTATGTTTGTTGCCTGTACAGTGAACTTCCTAATGTTTAGCGATCTATGATAGTGTCTAAAAATCAAAAATCTTTGCAGTCAGGTATCAAGCGCAGTTGAATCACATCTAGGGTTTGCATATCAGAGATTCCAAGGATCTGGGCATATCTATATCTTTGAACCAAAGCCTGGATTCATTTGTTCGTATTTTTTTAGGCACATATCAAACCAATGATGGACAAAATGCACAAATTTAAAATATATAGTAGTATATTATCATGTAAATATTGGGAGAGATATCATAAAAGAAACAGGCTATGAAACATATATCCAGATATTAAGGAATTATCAAATTGGGTTATCTCAGCTGGCACATCGGTTTTATGGTGTTTTCTTGGAGGGTTGACTATAGTCCTTTCTCCAGATGGAGCAAGATGGTGCTCCTACCTCCCTTCTTCACCCAGCACCAGATCCATGTGGAGCCTCCAGGTGCCACCTACTATATGTTAAAACAATGTGGTGGCTTTTGGTGGGTCTAACACCTGCTTAGGTGAGAAATCACATATATCAGAGCTGCCCAACCGTACTATTCCCAGCACAAACTGATTTTGGGTCCCACAAAACTTGTTTTGCTCCAGGCCTCACCACAGCCAAAGAAAGTCCTGCCAGCAGACCTACCTGTAATAATGACCGCCCCGACTGTACCTTGTTGTGACTTTTTATTCCTATGGGTGGTCTAGAGACGGGGGATTCCAGCCTTTCTGCTCTAAGGGTTTACTCATTATAACAGTAAGGCGATGGTCCATCTCAAGAAATGTGCTAACATACATACACACATGGAGCTGGCGTGCAACTGAACTTGATGGTCGATTTCCATGTCAGAACGTTGCCTGTGCTGGGTAATGTATACACAGAGACATCTGCTCTTGATCATGGTGTTTGAACAGGCACGTGCAATTGGCAGCATGGCAAAGCTCTCCCCTGTAACCCTATAGCCCAACTGTATACTTGCCTATTTGCTTCTAATGCATAAATTCCACAGCCCTCTGATTCTTTGTAAGGGGGGGGGTGGTGACACTGGGAATTTAGGAATGTTTATATTATTTGTTCATTTATATTGGGAGAGGTTTTTAGTCAGAGATTTTGGGTTATCTCAGTCTGTTACCCTCTGTCCTTTAGCAAAGCAGGGGCTGTTGGGATGGATAAATAGCCTGGAAGGAAAAATCGCTGGTAAAGTAAACATTTCCCTAATGAAATGTGCATTAATATTCATATGATAAATGTTATTCGCTGCAAACATTTTATCAAATCTATATATATATATATATATATATATATATATATATATATATATATATATATATATATATATATATAAATCTCATGATTAAATTCTATTTAGTAGGGTGCTGAGTTGTGATATAGGAGAACAAAGAGGATTTCAGACCACTGAATCTCTTCTTGTGAGTTGGAGCCAGTATCACATGACAGGAAGAAAGTAGATAGACCCATGCACCAATTTCCTTAAAGAGGTTACCACCTACAGAAAATTAGTGTACCATTTTCCCAAAAGAGGTTCCCAACAGTGGCGTAACTAGATGTTACTGGGCCCCACAGCAAATTTATTTTAAGGCCCCCAACATATCCAGAGGTTGTCAAGTTTTACCAATATATATTAATATTGCTCAGTAATTAGGTCCTCATGGGGACCCTATACCTCCTGGGCCCACCTGAAGCCGCAGGGTCTGCTTCCTCTGTAGGTACGCCCTTGGTTACCACCTACACAAATAAATGTACCATGTTCCCTAAAGAGATTCCCACCTACACAAGTAGATAGACCATGTGCATCATCCTTAAGGATGTTCCCACCTAGAGCAGTAAGTGTACTATTTTCCCTAAAGAGGTTCCCACCTACACAAATAAGTTTATAGGCCCATGCCTACCGTCTTCCTTAAGGAGGTTCCCTATAGCAAATAATTAGATAGACTAGTGATGGGTGAATTTGTCCCATTTTGCTTTGCCAAAAAATTCTCTAATTTACCCCAAAAATTTGTGAAACGTGAAAAATTTGAGTAATGCATTGAAGTCAATAGGTGTAGAAATTATTTTGACGGGCGTAAATTTTGACGCCAGCGACAATTTTTATATGTGCTCCTATTTTATCCAAATGCATGAAAGTCAATGGACGTCTGAATCATTTTGACGTGCTACAATTTTTATGTGCGTGACTATTCTGACGGGCGCTAAATTGTTTTTGACACTGAGAATTTTCTTGAACTTATTGATGGCAAAACTGAGATAGATCTGTGTGTACCATCTTCACTAAGGAGGTTCCCACCTACAGCAAATAAATAGATAGACTTATGTGTACCATCTTCCCTAAGGAGCTTCCCACCTAGAGCAAATATGTAATTTTCCCTATTATATTACTAATATAATGAATCTGAAGCAACAGTGCCACCTGCTGTTCATTTCATCTTCTGGACACAGTCAGTAGAAAATTAAGTTTGTGGGAATAGGAAAGTCACGTCATATTCATAAAATAAAATTAGTGAGCAAAGAATAGGCATCTCCTCTATCATCCTTTCTCCCTCCTGTGTCTGCCCCCCCCAGATGACTTTGGTGCTCCAGGTATGCCTCAACTAAGGTCTTACTTAGGTAGCAGGTGGGCCAACGTTCAAATGGCAGTGGGGGGCGTGCCATTGTGGTATAGTCTGTGAGAAGGAGGAAGCCGGTCTTACTGTTCCTCCAGTTCTGTCCCATCCTGGCCAAACTCCCTGGTCTCCCTTAGGAGACAGATTTAGAGTTGGGGGTTAACCTTGATGGGTGGCAGTACTCCTGCCCCTGGTATCATCCGGTTGTTAGCGCTAATGGCTGACCGAAGGCTCTTTGTGTTAGGTCTACCTGGAGACCCATGGGTCCAACCTCCTGTGGACAGTATGCTTGAAAAGCTAGGTCTTCCAGTGACGCCCTCTTTTGTTTGTAATCACGTGTCCTGCCTCCTGGAGGATGGAGCTTTATCCTATAGGTCTCCTGTGTTTCCCATAGATGTAAGAGAAATTAGTTAGTGAGCAGAGAAGAGTCACCTAAGTTTACAAGATCCCTTTCTTAGCAACTTTTCAAACGACCGTGGGCAGTCAACAGGTGGTGCTGTTGTTTTAAAGTCATTATATTAGCAGTGTAAAAACTCATAATATCTAGAAAATGAAATAATGTAAATTGAAGAAATGCATAGAAGAGTACTCTAAGCAATTTATATTATTTTTCTTTTAATAATCCATTCCTGGCTGCAGGTGCCAGCATGCACTAACATGTTGTAGCATTCTGGGAGTCATAGTTTGACAACAGGTGGTTAACCCATAGCCCAGCATCACTGTACATCCCATGCTTGAGGCAATAAATGGGAAAGTTGGGAAGTTATTGGTGTGCAGAAATACTATTTATATTTTTAGTAAACTGCAGAATATTTTGGCTTGATATTTATATAAATTCCTATGCACATGGCAGCTTTGTATTTCATTCTGCATAGCTAACATATAACGTAGATCAGCAACTGGACATATTTTTTTTTACATATCTATATATTTATGAAAGAGACCTGTGCATCTTTAGTGATTTATTACTGCAATGTAAATAACTGGATTTACAGTGCTTAAAGGACAAGTAACCCACTATGAAAAACTTTGGTCATATACAGTAGAAAGGTGTATACATCAAATGATAAAAACTGATCAATTCAAGAGGGTCCTGCCCAGTGCCCAATAGAACTAACAATCTAAAATGAGCCAGCACTCCCCATGGAGGTGTATAGGCAGTAAAGCCAAAATAAAGCAATAGTCACGTGATCTATATTCATTCCAGATTTTCAGAGAAAATATATTTTGCTCCTTTTGTATACAATGCATTGAAAATGAATGTCTGTCTACAATTCTGCATGGATGTCCTACTCCTCGTGCAAGCACAGCATTAGGGCTTCGCTTTATGGCAGTGCTGCCTCAATGCTATTCTGTTGGCTGATCTCCAAGCTATGCAACGGGCCCTGTTCCGCAAGACACTTGTGTTTGAAATTATAAACCTTCTCAGGAACTTGCCGGAGATAAAAAAAATAAAAACTCACAACATGGGAAAATGTATTTCTAACACAACTAATGGAAACCATTGCGGGTTTGGTGGAAGTTGGCCCGGCGAGCGAAACAGGAGAACGATGTACTGCTTGGCAGTGCCCGGGAGGTAGAAATTAATTATGCGACTTCAACAGTTGTTGCATTTTGAGAAGTGCAAATGTTTGGCCATCGGATCTCTGGGAAAACAAAAGATTTCTGGGAGGAGGGTTTGGGTTGCTGCTGCTGTGGTGATGTATATGAGATGTGAATAAGTGTATGTGATGCGGTTTGTTATATTAAAGGGCCTGAGACCCAGAACATGGTGTTTATGGTTTTACTCTCCCTTATATTGAATTTTAGTATTGGCATTGGATTTTTATCGTAGGTAATTAAGTTATTGACCAATGGCATAACTAAATATTACTGGGCCCCACAGCAAATTATTTTTCAGGCCACAAAAATGTCTACCAGTTCATCTGTTTAAACAATATTTATTGAACATATATATTAATTAGGACCTTGTGGGGCCCCCATATCTCCTGACGCCTCTGCTATTGACCTACAGAACCACCATGCACCTTTCTTGGTTGAAGAAGAAGGAAAGCTACATATATAATATATTGCCAATATATTAGTCACAATAGTGCAAGCTAGAACACTATATTTATTCTGCAGAATACTTTACCTTACCTGAGTAAACAGCTCTAAAAGCTCTCTATTTATTTAGGATAGCAGCTGCCATGTTAGCTTGGTATGACATCACTTCCTGCATGAGTCTCTACCTGCTCACTCAAAGCTCTGGGCTCAGATTACAGCAGGGAGGGTGTAAAGGGAGGAGGAGAGGAAGTGAGGAGCAAACTGAACATGCCGTGCCCTGGAGGTTTAAGATAAAAACAGGAAGTCTGATACAGAAGCCCATGTGCACACAATAGAGGGAAAGAAATGCAGTGTTTCTTTTGACAGAGGACTCAGAGCAGCATTACTTTGAGGGTTTACTGGTGTATTTGTATAGACCTTTCTGATAAAGCTTTCTTAATTTTAGCCTTTCCTTCTCCTTTAAAAAGCAGACCTTTGATTGTCTATGTACATCCAGCTATGCTTCTGGAGTGTACCATTAGGACAACCCTCCACCTCTAATACCCCCTATAGTAATACCCCCTTTATGGCAGTAACAGTAGGACCAATAACATATATCTGCTGCAAAATGAAGAGCCAATTCACCAAAAGAGTGTCGGAGTTTAGAACCAAGCAGGTGGTGGTGGTGGTGGTTATTGTAACAAAACCATCAATTATAATGCGCAAACGAGAGAAACCTCAATGCTATAATGTACCTTCATCCTAACAACAGATGGCGCTATATTGCTATGTTCAGCAAGCTCAGCAAAAGAAGGCCAAATAAATCCTACCAGTAATACTGCAATACCTCAGAGGCATTGTCCATAAGCAGCAATAACCTGTAGCATAGACATAATTAGAATGGCGACATCTTTCCCCTTTAACTTTGGAACGTAAATGGGTATCACGTGACTTCATAAGTTCATCAGTGCTGGTACCCTTACTTGATCTTCACTGCCCACAAATGCTGGGCAATTTCAGGTATACTGGGAATGAATAAACAGTGGCCCATATTGTCCAATAATATATTTTAACAACTTACCTGCCATAGGTACCCAAGTGCTGGCCTGTAGAATCTTTCCCTGATTCCATTCTATTACATTTGGGATTAGTAACATGCAACCCCACTCCCGAAACAATCCATGGACACTGAAAGGGTTTATTGAAGCCCAGGCACAAAAAAAAACCTATACTATTCCCAAAAAAGTACCTTAATTGCCAGCTCTGTTGTTACAATGGCACAAGACAGATAATGTAATGTAATGGGTGCCTGACAGGGTTGGGCTGCCAATAAGAAGAGACACCTTGTACTGTGCCTTTAACAAAGCTGTATGGGGGGGGGATGTGAGCAGCAATTCTTTTGAGGCTTTTGGTAAATCCCATGCTCAGGAATCACATTCAGCATTAACCAGTAATCTGTGGGCACACCTACCAGCTGATATCAATCTGGAACCTACCCCAGAGGTTATAAGAGGATTTGGTAGGAATGGGCCGATTGGTTGAGGCAGTCAGAATGGGCTCATGGGGAATGATGGTCTCCATCACGCTACTGCTATGGGGTGAGAACTGCAGACTTGCTATTGTATTATATACAGCTTATTATTATTGTATTATAAATAGCTTAAGTACTATGCATGGTTAAAGGGCATCTGATCAGCTTGCTAGATAGTTGACTGCAATGACTGAGATGGCCAGTGCAGCTGAGCTTTATTAGGTGTGTGATCTGAAGACACTGCTGTGCACATAAAGCACTTTTTATACCTCTATGATCGACCATAAAACCCCCATATTTGCCATACAGGTGTTGGTTCCAGATTGGGTCTATTGTATTGAAAGCAACATGTGTTTATCCCTTTTTGTTCGACAGTGCAGAGAATATAAATGGACAGACAGATATTGCTTTCAGTAGTTTTAAAAGATAAATGATCTAATAAACGACTCTGCTGTCTGAATATGCATTGCCTTATCTAAGAGAGTGGCAGAGATGCAATAAGACGGCTTATCTAAGGTACAGCAAACAAAACCAATTCCAATTTTACATACATAGAGGTATGATTAAGTAATCATTAATGCATCCATAGCCATTAAGAGGGGGAGTTTACCATTGGGTCAACTTTAGTTTCTTCTTGACTGGCCAATTTATGCCACTGATGTGTTCCTCTTCTGGGAATCTCTTTGCAGTTGCTGCATGTATATCAGCCAAAATTTCCAACCTGGAGCCTCAACAGGAGAGCCCTATCCCAGGTGAAACTGCAGGTGAGGGCTGCACCTCTTTTGGGGAGAAACTATTTTCTCATGATAGGTGCCCCTTAAACACCAGTTGGGTTTGGGCCTACCATCTCTGGCCATATAGAAATAGGTGAAAATAAATTTTGATGGTGTGGTATTAGCAGAACTAGTCAACCAGGTTTGTTCATAGCCTATACAGAGCGATCCCATACAACTATGGCAGCACCCCTAAATTTGCTCATGGCATGTACAGAGAGATACCATAAAACTATAGCAGCATAGGTATTCCTATGTACTAAGCACAATTCATCAGGAACAGTCTCCTAAGATTCCTCATAGTCTGTACAGAGATATCCCATAAAACTATGGCAACCTAGGTATTCCCCTGTACTAAGCACAATTCAGCAGGAACAGTCCCCTAAGTTTGCTCATAGCCTGTACAGAGAGATACCATAAAACTATGGCAGCACCCCTAAATGTGCTCATAGCATGTACAGAGAGCTACCATAAAACTATAGCAGCATAGGTATTCCTATGTACTAAGCACAATTCAGCAGGAACAGCCCCCTAAGTTTGTTCATAGCCTGTACAGAGAGATACCATAAAACTATGGCAGCATAGGTATTCCCCTGTACTAAGCACAATTCAGCAGGAACAGCCCCCAAAGTTTGCTCATAGCCTGTACATGTCAGTGCTGGGGAATGTAAGTAGAAAGGTTGGGGCTGCTGAAATATATTTCTGTACAGACATCAGTATTTTTGTGTTCCCAGAGCTCAAGTGTGGGACACGTCCTGAAATTGGTGATGAACCAGACCTGGAATTCACTTCCCGCATTGTGGGAGGAGGAGATGCTGCTGTTGGAGGACAACCATGGACGGTGGACATTTCCTAACCGTTTTTACTATTAGCTTTGTTTTGTTTTTTTCCACTATTAGTAAGGCCTTATGTGTACCTTGTGCTTGATGTTAACTTGGCTGAATCCATTTAGATCCATTTAGAACATTCCTAACGGTAGCTTTAAAGGGGTGGTTCACCTTTACAGTAACTTTCAGTATGTTATAGAATGGCTAATTATAAGCAGTTTTTTTTTTGTCCTTTTTTTTTTTTTTTTTAGTTTTTGAATGATTTGCTTTCTTCTGACTCATTCCAGCTTTCAAATTGGGGGTCACTGACCCCATTTAAAAAACAAATGCTCTGTTGGGCTACAAATGTATTGTTATTGTACTTTTTATTACTCAATCTTTCTATTCAGGGCCTCTCCTATTTGTATTCCAGTCTCTTCAAATCAATGCATGGTTGCTAAGGCAATTTGAACCCTAGCAACCAGATTGCTGAAATTGCAAACTGAAGAGCTGCTGAATAAAAAGCTAACTCAAAACCCACAAATAATATCAAATGAAAACCAATTGCAAATACTCAGAATATCCCTATCATACTAAAAGTTAATTTAAAGGTGAACCACCCCTTTCAGGCAGGGCGCTCCACATTCTAGGAAGAGCAATCATCAAAAAAACCTCAGGACCCAAGCATTTCAGATAAAAGATCCCACGTCCCCCCTCCCATAAACCTCTTGACTTAAAAAACCCACCATAGCTTTTGTACTCTTGAGGATTGGCCATTAATACATTTCTATATCTGCCCTGCAGGTGTCGCTAAAGCTGAATGAGAGGCATATCTGTGGGGGCAGCATTGTGCGCAAGGACATGGTGGTAACTGCGGCCCACTGTGTCTATCCTGTGACTGAGTAAGCCTCTGGTGGGGCTGCTGGGTAACTGGGAAAATTCCTATTTATTAGCCAAGGGTGACAATCTACACCCTATGTCCAAAGAGCTTGAGTGAAGCAGGGAAGCTGACTTGCACCAAGATGACCACAATGCATATGGTAGCACTAAATAATAAAATCCACTTGTTCTGGAGACCATGGCCCTGGGGTGGGGGGGCATTTCTGTACCTGGCTGTGGAAGGAGGTGATTCCAAATTTTCTCAAGTTTTGAAACTAAAATCTGCCCCTTTCAGAGGAGGCAACTAATGTTAGAGATGGAGAACAATAGAAGATTATAGGATCTCTGAAAGTGGTGTTGTGCCAGATACCCAAGTATAAGCCCTAACATGCTTCGCCCACACTCCTCACACCAACTACCTTCTCTCTCGCAGGATAAAAGTGAGCCACATGACTGTGATTGTTGGCGAATATGACCAGCAAGTTATGGACAGTCAAGAGCAGAGCATCCCCGTATCCCATATAGAGCCGCACCCAAATTACAGAGGGGATGGGAACATGGGCTATGACATTGCTCTTGTCTTTCTGTCTAAGCCAATCATCTTTGGTGAGTACAGTCAATTAAAGAGGAATGTAAACCAGGGGGTAGACAGAGAGGGCCCCAAGTGTGCTTCGAGGGTCATGAAAGGGCATGGCATGTAAGAGAGTTGGTTTGGGTGAATTGTGGGTTGGACTTCTATATATTTGGTGTAATGGGTGGATCAAAAGGCAAAGCCAACCAGCAGCCAGTTGGGGCCCAACTTGCCATGGGCCCAGGTAACCCATGGGTTAAAAAATGGGGGGGCCCTACTGACTTGGCAGTATGGGACCCTATGTGTCCTGATACCAGCGCTGATCTTAACCCTCTATCATTCTGATTGCACTGTCCGGCTCTCCAATAAAGGCAGCTTTGCAGAAACTTGGAAAAAAAAACATGGAATAGAAAAAACATTTTCTTTCAATATAAATTTACATTAGGCAAATCTTACAGGATAAATGTGGTGACCCTTTAAGAAGCATTTTGAATTTTGGACTTTTAATCCTATGTCTATTTTATATTCAGGCTCCCAGGTGCAACCCATTTGCCTTCCGCAGGTGGGAGAGAAGATTGAAGCCGGAACCTTGTGTGTTTCCAGCGGCTGGGGGAGGCTTGAAGAAAGTAAGTGGGTTTATATAATTTAGTAGAAAGATAAGGGTAATGTACCCCTTACTGTAAATGATGAGGATATTAGAAGTCAGAGGATTTCTGCAACCATAAAAGGCACAAGGCTCTAGGATGAGTTTTATATAGGGAACGCTGAGTTTCATGCATATAGTATAAGGGATAGTGTACCCCCTAAATCGAATTCACTGAGGGGTTAAGTGACCATATAAAGGCACAAGGCTGCAGACTGAGAACTCTTGAGTATCATTCATGTATTATAAGGAATAATGTACCCCCTACTGTTAATAAGTGTAGCACCTGGTTGGCTGTATTTAGACAAATACCCACTAGCATGATAAAGCATTGGCTACACGCGACTTACACAACAGGGTCAGGGCGTTCGCCAAGTGGAAGCTATCCCTTTAACAGATGCAGCCACTATCCGACAGGATTTTTAGTCCCATCTGATCTCGATCTGGCCGACTTTCGGCCAGATCTCGATCGGGGAAGCCCGTCGGGGGGGGCCCCCTTTTATCGCCCCGTGTATGGCTACCTTAACACCCTATCCACTGAGGCCCTGCACTAAAGGCAAACAAGAAGCCTTTGGGAAGCTACTCCCTGCTACTATCCTTGACGGAGCACACAGCTGCTCATGCTATATAAAGCTGACTATCTCGCTCTCCTAGAGAGTCTATTAAAGATCTGACCTAATGATAGCTAACCTCATTCACAGGGTTTCCTGGTCCCTGACTTAATCACCAAAGGTACAGGTCCCTTTGGGGCGAATGGCTTTACTGGGGCCTTGGTGATCCCAGGCTCAATGGGAAACACCTAGCAGCACAGACACTAGGAGCCAGAGGAAGAGGCCACTCCCTACACACACTATATAGCAGTGTGGCAGGAAATGGTATTACACCTTTTGACCAATAACTAATGATGTACTAAATGGGATGTTATAGGGGCTTAATCCAATAACAATAGATATAAGAAAGAGGGTAAGGATTTTAAGGTGGCCATACACGGGCCGTTAAAAGCTGCAAGTCGGCAGCTTATTGACCCGTGTATGGGGCCCCCCGACGGGCTTCCCTGATCGAGATCTGGCCGAAAGTCGGGCAGATCTCGATCGGACTAAAAATCCCCCGTAAAAGACCACCCGTAAAGCCACCGTTAGGATCCGGTCGTTGGGCCCTAGGGCCCACAATCTGATCAGCTCTCAAGGTGGGCATATCGTGGAGAGAGCCGCTCGTTTGGTGACATCGCCAAACGAGTGGATCTCTCAGTGTATGGCCACCTTAACTCTATAGGGCATAGCAGATCCTATAGGCCCCTACATAAGGATATTAGAAGTAGGGATGCACCAAATACAGGATTCTGCCTTTTTCAGCAGGATTCAGCTGAATCCATGTGCCTGGCCAAACTGAATCCGAATCCAAAAAATCACATCACACATACAAAAGTCAAAAATGTTTTACTTCTTTACCTCTTTTCCCCCTAATTTACATATGTCAAGTAGGCTTCAGATTCAGTTCAGTATTCTGTAAAATTTTTGACAAAGGATTCTGGATTTGGCTAAATCCTAAAATAGTATCTCCTTAAATTAGTGTCACTGAGGGGTACCGTTACCATATAAAGGTACAAGGTTGCAGGCGGAGTTATACAGGGAACTCTTGAGTATCACTCATATATTATAAGGGATAATGTCTTCCCTACTGTAAATAAGGATATTAGAAGTCACTGAGGGGTTCTGTGAGCTCTTTGTTGGCGGTTCAACTATACCCCATGTTCCTGTTCTATCTCTAGATGGGGACTTGTCCCCAGTCCTACAGGAAGTAAAACTGCCAGTCATTGATAATGGCACCTGCCATGCTGTGTTGGAGCCCATAGGGCATCCCGTATTAGATGACACAATGTTATGTGCTGGATTCCCAGAAGGAGGGATGGATGCCTGCCAGGTAATGAAATAATTTACTTTTACCCCTTAACTGTTGTCGTTCTGAAGCAATGTGGCAGGAGGGGGGGCTGGTCTTGTAGAATAGACAGTTGCAGTATAACCTTGAAGGGCCTCTATGCAAAAGAGTGATTTGCACCTACCTCCTCACCACCTTCCCCTCTGTTGGAGAATACAATCATCCCACCCTCAGGCCCAGAGAACGCCAAGGAATTCAGCCACCAACTGCTACTGCTTTTGAGAGTTGGAGGGAAAAAGCACCATATGTCAGTACAGGTATGGGATCTGTTATCCAGAAACCAGTTATCCACAAAGCTCCGTATTACGGAATGGCCATCTCCCATAGACTCCATTTTATCCAAATAATCCAAATTTTAAACAATTTCCTTTTTCTCTGTAATAATAAAACAGTAGCTTGTCCAAACTAAGATATAATTAAATATGAAATAGATTAGGAGTTGGGGAGCACCATCCGTCCAAAATAAAGGATGGTGTGCAAGGTCAGATAATAGTTAATAATACAAAGGAAGAAAAAGAAATGACCCTTCACATTGCACCTTCCCATCCATGTGTTGTAACCATACGATTGAAGTGATTATTAAAACTTAACTTTTAATATGACCAGTAAAATTATGTCTAGATAGCAATATTAAAATATTGGTTAGGCAGGAGGCTGATTGACTAATAAGCCAGGGGTAGGAGGGATAAAGTCACCTGAGAGTGACTGTTGGTTGGAGCAAAACAATCAATCTTTTCAATTTCTTGACGATTGTTCATATAACAGAGGTATCAGTTCCCCACAGGCCACCCCTTCTCCCACCTTAGGATCCCTCCCTTCAGGTCTACAATCACCATGCAGGGTGATTGGGGTATCGAGGCCTAAAAAGCAGCCTGAGTGGCAAGCGGTTGTAAATTAACCAAAATTATCAGAATATTGTTAGCACGTTCTTTGCCCCACGGATCGTCCATTGACCAACCCCTTCACCCTCAGAAGTGCCCTCCCGATCCGTTCTCCCCAGCTAATTGCGTTGTCCCTATCCGACGCCTGCCTAACCGAAAACTAAAATTGCGCCTAGAGGCGTGAAGGGGTTGGTCAATGGACAATCGTCAAGAAATTGAAAAGATTGATTGTTTTGCTCCAACCAACAGTCACTCTCAGGTGACTTTATCCCTCCTACCCCTGGCTTATTAGTCAATCAGCCTCCTGCCTAACCAATATTTTAATATTGCTATCTAGACATAATTTTACTGGTCATATTAAAAGTTAAGTTTTAATAATCACTTCAATCGTATGGTTACAACACATGGATGGGAAGGTGCATTGTGAAGGGTCATTTCTTTTTCTTCCTTTGTATTAAGATATAATTAATCCTTATTGGAAGCAAAACCAGCCTGTTGGGTATATTTCATGTTTACAGGATTTTCTAGTAGACTTAAGGTAGGAAGATCCAAATTATGGAAATACCAGTTATCCGGAAGACTCCATGTCCTGGGCATTTATAGCCCCCAACTTTGTGAATACTAAATAAATGTAATTACTGAAACAGTTTTAAGTGGGCCCCCTATATCTCCTGGGCACCAGGATCTGCTTCCTTCTATAGTTATGCTAATTTTCCACTAATCATTTTTTGGCAGGACTGTACAACATATTTCCTGCTTTAGACTTTCAGTGAGATTGGGCTGTTGGTGCAGTCATGGAAACTGTTTGCTTTTGGCATAGATAACCATTCTCTAAATTAGCCTGTTTCCTACTGACATTCAGGGCGATTCTGGAGGACCCTTTGTATGCAGACGGCGCTCTGGGGTGTGGTTCTTGGCTGGATGTGTATCCTGGGGCCTTGGCTGTGGGAGAAGCTGGGGTGCCAAACAGATCATACGCAGCCAGAGTGGATCCCCTGCAATTTTCTCCAGGGTCTCCTCAGTGTTGGACTTCCTGAGACCCCCTAAACTAACTGGTATGCTTATATCTGCTCCACTAAACTGTTATAGTCACGATGGACAAAAAAAGGCCATAGTGTAATGGTTACGATTTTTTGGTTCAAACAATGCCTTGGAATTCTAACTGTGATAAGGGCACCCATAGGTCATGACAAGGTTACAAAGGGAAACCTTGGTCTCTAGTATCTAGGATTCCAAATAGGTGTTCACCCCAAATCTCAACCTAACTGAGTGACCTTTGATCTGGGCTTTCAAGGGTATTTAGGATAGAAAATATGCATTCTAAATTTGAACCTAAATTAACCTTCAGGGTGAGCCCCTGCCATTGTTCCAACATATTCCAAATAAGCCAAACATGAACATTGTGTACAAACACTGATCACTACAGGAGATAGAAGGACCCGTTCAAACAAACTTACAATCTAAAAGGGATTGTGAGATAGTCTGATGCAATATGGAAGGGAATTCCAAAGAAGGGGTGTAGCTCTAGCCATGCATTAAATGTTTAGATGTGAAGGAAGGCTGGATTGCCCCTGGTTTTATCATAAAAGGTAGTGGAATCCAGTGTAAACATTGGCAAAGGAAGAGTGGATGGTGAAGTTTATGAACCGGGAAGCTGTATTTATAATGGACTGGATGAGGGGAAAGCCATAAAAATTTCCATAGTCAGTAGATAACATCTAAAATTATTTTGGCCTACTATGTAAGTTGTCAAACTGGCCAATTTCTACCCAGCAGTGAAATAAATTGTCAAGAATCCATGTCTCAAAGACCTTCAGTGATGTCCTCAAACTGAGTCAACTAGTAGGAGTCTCCGTTTGGATCCTTGATGCCTGGAAGATTTTCAGTGACATGATGACCTCCGTAGCAATCAAGAACCATCAACCCTTATACCTGGAAGACTTAAGTAACCTTTCTTTGATAGGAGTCAACAACTATCATCCTTCATGTATAGAATACCTTCAGTGACATGTCTTTTGTTAGAGTTAAGTGGAGTTCAATAGGTGTTTCAGTAGGATTCCTTCATGCCTAGAAGACTTTCAGTAACAGGTCCTAAGAATCCAGAACCATCAAGAGCCTGCTTAGCAGACCTCCAGTTAAATCTTCAGTAGTCTTGACTTGTATGCAATAAACTTGGGGGTCAGTTTATAACTATAGTTCCACCAGGGCTGTTCATTATAGATATCAACCACTTTCACTAACTGTGCTAAGGCCAGTTCTAAGCAAAACAAAATGTGGATAGAGGTCAATCATGGCTTAGTTACATGCCCACTGAGAATAACGATGTCCAAAGCAAAACACCACCTGTGGCTTTTTTTCCAAAATAAACATAACAAATTTTTTTGAACTTTGGATTTTTATTTTATTGTAATGTAAAGCTATTACATTTTATTTGTAGGAGGCTGCAGTTCTAAAGGAAGGACAATTACTGGTAAAAATGGAACAGTTAGGTACCCCCTAAGTGGCAACTATTCCATTAACAGGTGAGCAGCACCCTGAGCTTAATTACTTTTTTTGTTCTATCCCTGGCTGAAAGCTTAAGGTATACTGTGTTTTTAACTTTGCAGTGTTTGCCGCTGGATGTTGGCGGTACAGAAAGCTAAAATGATCGAAATCCGATTTCTCCAGTTGGATATAGAAGATCATGCCACTTGCACTTTTGACTATTTGTCTTTTACGGTGAACGAGAAAATGATCCGTGAGTACATAGTTTGGGAGCCCGTGCTGTGTGGTTTATTTTCTATGGGGTGTGATTTCAGGCCGATGAAACCAAATAAACACTGGAATTGTTTCCATTCCATAGATTCTTTCTGAGTTTCACTCAGCGTCTCTCCAATGAATTCCAAATAAACCCTTAATACAACATTAATCCTGATATTAGATAACCTCACATGATTAAGTTATGAGATGTATGTGTCCTATTTTTGTAGGCATTAAGAAAATAGACCCCTCTCCCTCTAGACTACCACTAGAATATTCTGGTCCCACCCACTGCTTGTATTGTATAAACTAGGTTTTTCCTAATGGACACTTATATTTTCAATTTAATTTAGCTATATACAGGGTATATAGGTATATATATTATATTAGGTATATACAGATTTTTTTTTGAAGATATTACTGGCTCATTCTTCAGTTTAAGCCTTGTCTTAGCAGCCATTGCTGTACTGCTGGCAACCTCCATTCCATGACCCCTTCCACAGTACTCTTATTTTTTTCTTATCCCATTACAATAAGCCAGGAAAGGGAGTGTAGGAGGGGTGTGGCCATACAAACAGGGCCATAAATGGCAGTCTTCATGATAGGCATATCTTCTGTGTTTTCAAATAACATGTAGACAATGATACCATACGTCTATGATAATGTAGGTAGTCCTCTGTACTCTCCACAAATTCTGCTACAAAATATAATTAGTATAGTGTCCCTTTAATATCTTGCCTTTCCTACCAAGCTGTAAGTATCTCAATACTGACCCTGATGAGTTGAGGTTCTCTACCCCATCACAGACTGGACTATAAGTTCTAGTCCAACCAGTGTCGGACTGGGACACCAGGGGCCCACCCAAAAACCTTAGACCAGAGGCCCACCAAAAGACCTTAGATCAGGGGCTCACTCTCAGTACTATTATAATTCCTCTCCTCGCGAAACCTCTATTCTGCTAGTCTCTTTTCTTCACATACTATAATCTATTATTCAATTTATTTAGTCTCTCTGTTCTCATAGATATAGGTAATGTCCATGAAATATGCCAAATGTTTTGAAGCAGGAGGGCCCACTGACACCTGGGCCCAAGGGAGTTTTCCTGGTATCCCTGTGGGCCCAGGTGAGTCTAGCCTGCTGTTATGGCAACTTTCATTGAGAATCAAAGGGACAGACAAGGTTCCCTAGTACACTGTTCATTATTGGATAATTAAAATATATATATTCTTTATCCTGTAGGAAAGGTTTGTGGATCCACCATCCCTTCTCCTTTAATTGTGCGCTCTAATAAAGTAACAGTCACTTTCTTCTCTGACGGGACCTTCACAGGCCGTGGATTTGAGATCCAGTTCTTGGCAATACCAACTAAAGCAGGTGAGTGTTTGTTGCTATTATAGCATAAGGTTTTGGTGACCAATTAAAGAACCGATAGCTTTCCTTGCCTCTGATAGCATCTGCCTGTGGTAGTGCCAAGATTTTGAAGAAGAAAGGAATGATTTACAGCCCTAATTATCCTGATCCATATCCCAGACTAAAGACTTGTAGCTGGATTATTGAAGCCCCAGAGAATCACATTGTTAAGGTACAACTTCATGTTCTTTATAGGAGTGGGAGCTGCCATATTCTTTTCCTATTCTATAGTTTGGTACTTGCGTTGGAATGATATTCTCTGGGTATTTAAAATTATATTGGGCTTCCAAAGTGCTAAGTTGCTTGTCTTCTCCAAGGCCTGGAACATTTGCTTTCAGAGGAGCCTGCATACCTATCAACTATTACATCTTTCTTAGAATACAAAGGGATTTTTTAAGAAATGGGTGGGATTATGGCCAAAGACGGATTTATGAACATTTGTAAAAAAATTCCTCTCTCCGGTAAAACCTTTTTTCTTTCTCTTCAGCTGAAATTTGAAGACTTTAATGTTGAGTATGGACACGGGTGTATATACGATGCCGTGGAGGTTTATGATGGCGCTGAAGAAAAACAGCTGATTGGTATATAGTGTGTTATGGTTAACAGCCCTTGATTTATGTACAGTGGAAGGACTGCAATTGGTCCTTTCACCTGTTGACTGTCCAATCAGATAAAGATTTGGTATCTGGGAAAGAACTAAAGGGAAATTGGTTTGTCTTGATCTGAGAGGATCCTAGTAGGCAAATAATCCAGGATTCCATACACTACAAGATGACCATACACAAGATCCTGGGCCAAGTCAAACCTACAGTAGGACCTATGGAAACCCATCAGACAAGGACTACATAAAAACACTGATGCAGTCGTCGTTTGATGGTGTTTTCAAACATGCCCTATAAGTATCTTTTTTTAGAATACCTGGCAAGGGCCAGCCAACTGGTTTCTCTGCCTTTCTGTAAAACTGGCCTTGGGTTAAGATCAAACCTGGAATCATAGTTTGGATGCATGGTGGATACCCAATGTTGAGTCCAGCAGACGTGCAGCATTACTGGGTTGATTATAATAGCCTTCCCATAAGTGTTTGATCTAATCTGTTTCCAGCTCGGCTCTGTGGATATACTCTCCCACTCCCAATCTCCAGTCCAGAAAATACTATGCTGATACGCTTCAAGACTGACATGGAGAATAGTTACCCAGGTTTTAAGGTCAAATTCAGCTTTGTACCAAAAGGTAAGTGTGAGCATACTTTGACTTTACCTACATGGTGCCAAGAACTACAGAACCCAGTATGAGGTTCTCAAGAGACTGCTAGTCCATGACCTCAGAATACTCAAATGAGAAGGTTGCTTATGGTACACAAGTTAGTGGTTGACCAAGGACTTGGGATCTCTCCAGAACCAGTTCCTGCTGCATGGTTTGCATGAATACTGGCATAATACTGAATAAGACATAGTTTCTTGAATTTCTTCGTCATTGCAATGACCAAATCTAATCACAGAACAGCCCAATTCTGTTAATTAAACCATTTTTCCCTTTATTTTTTGTCCACCCAGAGAAGCAATTTTCACTTCCTGTTGATGACACTCCTACAATCAGCATGCTCCACCCAAGAGCCATTGCACTAGGTGAGTAAAATTGAAAATATTTGACGGCAGCTTAGCATGGCCTTTATTATATATTTTATATGGTTTTTGAATTATTTGACTTTCTTTTGGGGCTCATTGTAAGCTGCAGTGGGGAGTCACTGACCTTGGCAACTAAGACCATGGTTGCTCCTCTTATGTGCTCTAGGGCAGATGAGGACACTTTTGTAGTGTGGTTGCAGCGGGTTCTTAAACTGGCAAATTTGACCTGGGTAACCATTTTGTTTAGAGTATATCAGAGGTCTTTTAGGATCCAGGTTCCCCTTTGTAAGACAATATTTTAGCAGATGCTTAACTTAAAATATGTAGGAAACTTTCACTTTCTTGTATATGCAGGAATTAATGACCGTGTATATATGCATCTTTCCCCAAAATTTAACCTAATTTGCCTTCAGGCTGCTCACCATCACTACTTTGAGCACCACTAGGGCAGGAAGCATAACCCTTAAGATAGACCTTCAGTGTTGGACCCTAGGTGTCTAGTGCTTTAAGATTCACTCTAATTTTCCCAAGTGTTTTTACATTAGCACACGGATATTAATCCTCCATAATGTATGGGGCCTAATTGGCTCTCTATGCACCTTCCAGATGTCTGTGGCATGGCTCCCATGACCCCAAAGTGGTGGCTGCCTCGTATTGTTGGCGGAGAAGAAGCCAGTCCAAATAGCTGGCCATGGCAAGTTCAGATCTTTTTCCTAAAAACCTTTCATTGTGGAGGTGCCATTATTTCACCTCAGTGGATTCTGACTGCTGCTCACTGTATACAGTAAGTATGGTATGCCAATTACGGTCAGTCAATAGTACAGATTTATAAGACTCTCAGAGTTCCATGTATGACTTATATGGTCATGGTCTTAATGGTGAATTAATATCCTCATAAATTTGAATGCCCAGTAGGGGAACATTATTGGCTACATGCTCTACAGTGCCTTCTGTAAGGCTACTGTCCAGAAAACATGTTTCTGCAACAGTTCGGATGAGTATTGCCAGAAATATACAATTAGCAGTTTGAGTCTTTCGTTTTGTGCTTATTTGTAATTGGGTTTGCTTGTAGGGCCGCTGAACCCTCTTATTGGACTGTCATTGCTGGGGACCATAATCGGATGCTGAATGAGTCAACAGAGCAGGTACAACAATGGAGCAAATTCTTTTCTGTGTTCAGATCTAAAAATATAGTCTAGTGAGGAGTCTGCTGGTCATCACCATGGCTCCTATGTCTTTATTTTACATTAGTCTTTGTACATTACAAATATGTATCGCCCATGGGGCTCCAGTTGAAGAGCCCTGATGTAAACATAGTTAGTCTTAAGACAATTTGCAGCTCTTGGTTTTTGTAGGAATTCACTTCTGTCGAAAGGGATGAGGTTCTCTGGCAATGCAAGAAAGCTGGTGCTCCCATGTGAAGTGTTAGACCTGTGTACAGCCTTCTTATTAAGTCCTTGGTACTTTTATCTACCCTACCCTAGGGCCCTTTCCTAAAATAGCCAGTGATTTTTGTCATACTATCTCAAGGGTGATGTAAGCAGCATGACCTCCATTGACGAACTAGAAGGCAGTGAATAATGTCCAGATCATGTTGCCCAGAAGAATGTGTTCTTGATAAGAGCTTTATTTATCGTTTGTTTCGTTATGGAATAAAATATCAAAAACTAGCTGGATATTTTTGCTTTCCTACAGATTAGGAACATTAAGACCATCCGGATCCATGACAACTATAACTCTGAAACCTATGATAATGACATTGCCTTGTTGTATCTAGAGGAGCCACTGGACTTGAATGATTTTGTAAGGCCGGTGTGCCTCCCAGAACCAGAAGAGGTGCTTACCCCTGCCTCCGTGTGTGTGGTTACTGGTTGGGGGAACACTGCTGAAGGTAACAATGATCAATTCTTACATCATCCTACCTACCAACCAATCACCTTACAGGACATCTGTTCAACTCCATGATTGGGGCCCACGAGGAAGCCTGTGTCTGCAATGCTCTATAATTCTTGTAGACAAGAGTTCACTTTCTATTAAAGCACATGATGCTACAATGATGCTTTTACTTAGTAGTTGACTGGGCAACATCAGTTGAAAGATTTTTGGGTTATTTGAAGCTTGGATTATTTGACCCAAACATGTACAGGGTCCAGGGCAGTTACCCCTGCTCATGCCATCAAACAGACTGTATTCCATGCAAGCAAAATTTGCCTCCAAGCATAAGAACTATAGGTTCCATGCAGGGTGCTGCCACTTTGCAGAGTGATTTGCCTAAATTAGGAAACTGAGCAGCAAAAATAATATAAATGCGAGTTATACACTAAATGGGAATGTGTGGGAGTTTCCTTAAATGAGAAGGATCTTTGGGGTTTTGTAGACAACAAGTTGTCTAATCCTGGGCAGTGTCTACTAAAGCCAATAAAGTTCTGTCTTGCATAAAAAAGGGCATTAACTCAAGGGATGAAAACATAATTATGCCTCTTTATAGGTCCCTGGTAAGGCCTCATCTGGAGTATGAAGTGCAGTTTTGGACTCCAGTCCTTAAGAGGGATATAAATGAGCTGGAGAGAGTGCAGAGACGTGCAACTAAACTGGTTAGGGATGGAAGACTTCAATTATGAGGGTAGACTGTCAAGGTTGGAGTTGTTTTCTCTGGAATAAAGGCGCTTGCGAGGGGATATGATTACACTTTACAAGTGCATTAGAGGCCATTATAGACAAATAGCAGGGGACCTTTTTACCCATAAAGAGGATCACTGTACCAGAGGCCACCCCTTTAGACTAGAAGAAAAGCACTTTCATTTGAAGTAATGCAGGTGGTTCTTTACAGTGAGGTCAGTGAGATTGTGGAATGCACTGCCGGGTGATGTTGTAAAGGCTGATTCTGTTAATGCCTTTAAGAGTGGCTTGAATGATTTCTTGGGATAGGACATAATATCAAAGGCTATTGTGATAACTAAATTCTATAGTTCTATAGATATTGGTATCTATAATTTATCTTAGAGTAGGGAGGGGTGTGTGTATGGATGCCGAGTTTTCATGTGGAGGGGTTGAACTTGATGGACTTTTTTTTTTTTAATTTTTTCCAACCCGATTTAACTATGTAACTATAAGCACCAGCTTTGAGGCCACTGGGAGCAACATCCAAGGGGTTGGTGAGCAACATGTTGCTCATGAGCCACTGGCTGGGGATCACGGTTATATACTATCATCCATGTGCCACTATATATGTGAGCAGTGCCTAGTAGAGCGCAACAACCCCTACTAAAACTCAAAGTAGTTGCTGAACTATAGAATCTGATGGCAGCTTACAAGAATGGGGTAGAAAGTCCACTCGTGGGCTGAACGAGAAGGCTTTTGAAAGCAGTTTAGAAGGAGAGAGACAGACCTCATACATTGGCTGGATTAGAACACGCTTATGGCACTATAGTGAGTGTGAAGGGTTATGGAATTTTGGCACAGTCAACTAGCCATAATGTCTTTCTCGGCTTATGACTCTAGGAAACTGCTATAGAGAGAAAAATGGTCAGCATCTTTCTAAGTTCTCACTGTGTCTCTTCCATAGATGGTCAACCTGCTCTTGGTCTTCAGCAGTTGCAGCTTCCCATCCTTGACAGCATAATCTGCAACACATCCTATTACTCTGGGGAGCTGACCGACCATATGTTGTGTGCAGGATTCCCCTCCACTAAGGAAAAGGATGCGTGCCAGGTCAGTGGTATTTATAGGGGAGGTGGGGTAGGGCATAGATTAGCACACTACTGGGACATGCCACTGTACAAAGGTGGAACAATACCTTGAATGACTCTTAACAAGACCCTTATTTACTCCCTTCACCTCAGTCTGTTAGAAAACATGCCATGCCTAGTGGCTCTATGGGGACCAAAGCTACTGTAAATATTTCACCCTTAAAGCAGACTGTTATATGGGAGTCTAATTTTATATGTAAGGGCTATTCCCCTATAGTGTATCACAAGTACCAAACAAAATTACTTATGTTTTTTAACATATTTTAGGGGGACTCTGGAGGCCCACTGGTTTGCCAAAACGAGAAGGAGCAATTCAGTATTTATGGCCTTGTCAGCTGGGGTGAGGGATGTGGGCGAGTGTCGAAGCCTGGAGTATACACCAAAGTCCGCTTGTTCTTTACGTGGATACAAAACACACAACAGGGTATGTCAAGGGTAATTCAATAGTTAATAAAATGCACTGTGATTTGAGTTGAATGAGTCTTATGATTATAAGCTATCCTTCGTAGATCTTCAACAAGAGAATGCCCTGCTGAACAGCAAGTCGGTGGAGCAAAGAGAAGGGAAGGCTGCTGGAGGTAAAGTAGACCTGTACACCCCTTGACTCCCCATGCTCCACACTTCCATTTTAATCTAAATGAATGTGATGCTCCCTTTTTAAGTGTCCCTTTTTAGACTACAGCTGTCTCATACTCATGAAAATGTATTGGTTTATTTCCACTTTCGATTTTAAGGATGTTCTTCTGACGTGTTGGTGGAAGAGTTGGTTGGCCTCATTGCTTCTCCAGGTTATCCATTTGGTTACGCTGGTGGATTGCGCTGCTCCTGGGTAATTGAGGCAGCACCATTTAGCATAATTAAACTGACCCTGAAGGACCTGTCCATAGAAGAGTCTGAAGACTGCCTTAATGAATTTTTGGCTATCTATTTGGATGATTCCATTGACAAAAAAGGTAAGTGTTTTCATCTCATTGTGTTGAAACCGAATGCCACAGATAATGACTTTTTCCATTATGTCCTAATCTGATCCAATAGGGCTACATGGTGTCATGGGCATATATGGAATACTTGCACACAATACCCTCTTTAGTGTATTATTGGGCCAAATACACCTGGATTGAGAATTTATGGTTTTAGCCTATTTAAAAGTTCCACTTTCAACATCATATAAACATGTTATAACCTTATATAAAAGAATACCATCATCCAGAAATGTTCCCAAATCTGGCAACATCCTACCTTTTTAAGTGAATTCTCCTAGATTTGGAGGCTGTTTTGGGCTAACCAGCATCCTTATATTCAGTGTGTTCTGGATACAGTGTTCTGGGAAAACAGACCCCATACAGTACCTGTATTTCTCTAGTCGGCCCTCCTGTCAGTGCAGATGTTAGGGTTTTGCCTTCATCACCTCTGGAGGCAGGACAGAAGAAAAGATGCCTCCTGGCCCCTCCTACTGCCTATATGTGTCGGCTCCGCCTCTAATCCTCCGTTCTTTTGTCCTGCCTTGGAGGTGAAGGACAGGCAAATATTGTCATTGTATTTATTAACTTCAGGAACATATTATATTCACACTGTACATAGGACATGTAGAGTTGTCCTTGCAGTATAAGCCTTACTCTGAAAAAAAAGGATTTAAACCAAGGTCCAACTCAGACGGAACACGCATAGCTGTTCTTGTGGGGCCTTGATAGACACGCAGAGCTGTCTAACCAAAAGCTCAATCCAAGAGCTATACAAAGAAGGGCCTGAGCGCATGGGCGTCCGCACATAGGGGCAAGGGGCAGCATTTGCCCCTCCCTGGAGTTTGTAAAACTGTCCGCAGTATGCAGTAACTTATGTCTGCTGCTGGGTGCCAGGAGACAAACAGGAGATGGTCTCGCAGTTTGTACATACTGCGATCGAGTCTCATTTCCCTGGATGACCGCTCTCAGAGCAGAAATGCTTGGGTAGTTATTAGCGGGAGTGGCGAGGTTGGATCCCTGCCTGTGTGGATTTATATTTTGGGCTAAGGATGCAAAGTGAATGAAGAAAAGGGCTTTGGTGCAGTGGCGCTTCTTGTTGGAATTATTTGCTTTCAGGTATTTATTGGCGGAGGCGATAGCGGACTTCATATGAATGGGGAGAGCGAGTAACGCTCCTGACACCTGGGGAGCAGCAGCAGGTACAGAAAGAGGAGAGTGGTGTTAGGGCACTGGACTGTGTCAGTGTCTTGCACTTTACTGGGCAAGTGCAGTCGCTCTCTATTGCTGGCGTCTGATACATTCACATGTTCTATGGCGCTTAGGGCTGAGTACAATGTATACAAAGCCCCAGGGTCGCATGTGTGTTGTTGCGCCCCACTCGCTTTGTCCAACAAGTCAAGAAGCCCCAGCACCCAGATTGTAGGAATTGTAGTTGAACAACAACAGGTCACATTCATTGTGTCCCACAGCTTTTTGTGCAGAGCTTTCTTTTTTGGGTTTGTGTGAAGTTCCTTTTGTGTGGCTGGAATTGGTGATTTATTGGTGCTCAGTGGAACCCCCAAGTGCTAAGCACTTCATACTCTGCCAAGGCTTTTTATATTGCAATTCATCTGGGCTATTGAGGCTTCATTCTCCCATGCAGACAATTGTATAGATAGAAATTAGAAATATCTAATATTACTATGAAGATTTTCATTCATCCAGGTCATGGTATATCTAGTATAAGTAAATCTAAAAACAACTGGACTTGTGGAGTAGGGATGTAGCGAACGTCGGAAAAAAAGTTCGCGAACATATTCGCGAACTTGCGCAAAAATGCGAGCGGTTCGCGAACGGTTCGCGAACCCCATAGACTTCAATGGGAAGGCGAACTTTAACATCTAGAAAAGACATTTCTGGCCAGAAAAATGATTTTAAAGTTGTTTAAAGGGTGCAACGACCTGGACAGTGGCATGCCAGAGGGGGATCAAGGGCAAAAATGTATCTGAAAAATCTGCCTGTGTGTGCTTGGAAGAGATAGTGTAGGGGGAGAGCTGTTAGTGATTTCAGGGACACCAGTCCCACTCCCCAACACTGCTAGACTAATAGCACTGGGCTCTTATAGTAGTAGTAGTAGTAGTAGTAGTAGTAGTAGTAAAACAACAAAAAAATAAATAAAAGCAGTCCTTACAAGGACTACTGTTATTGCAGCAGTCAGCAGATGAGATCTGAAGCAGGACAGCTGCCCACTGCAGCTACATACAGAGCACTGCAGTAGAAGGTAGATTACTAGCCAGCAAAGCTACCTAAGCTTAAATGTCCCTCAAACCCCTGCAGACTTCTGTCCCTACAATAACAGAGCAGTATCAAAACGATTACTAGCCAGCAAACTTTCAACTGTCCCTGAAATCACTAACAGGCAGCAGCTCTCTCCCTACACTATCTCTTCAGCACACACAGGCAGAGTGAAAAAACGCTGCAGGGCTTCGGTTTTTATAGGGAAGGGGAGTGGTCCAGGGGAGAGCTTCCTGATTGGCTGCCATGTACCTGCTGGTCTGGGGTGAGAGGGCAAAAAAAAGCGCCAACAATGGCGAACCCAAAATGGCGAACGTCGCGCGACGTTCGCGAACTTCCGGCGAGCGCGAACACCCGATGTTCGCGCGAACAAGTTCGCCGGCGAACAGTTCGCGACATCTCTATTGTGGAGTAATCATTGAAGTTTCACTACTCATCCGAGCAGCTTCTTCAGTTCAACTGAAGTTCTCAACATATAAACTCTTCCACTAATCCAATCACAATGGCACATTGTAACTCTTCAAAGAGCTTTACCATTCATTTTGGAGAGAATACTCTAAAACTGGTTTGGGAATATGAAAGAAAATCATGAAAACTGGCGGACTATCGAAACCATCTACTCTTTAATCTCAGATGCCGACATCAGGGACTCACCCCTTATACTCTCAAAAGCGCAGTCTGGCGCTGACAAAAGGTATCCAGAGTCGCTGCTGTATTGATTTGACGGCTTTTATTAACCAACACTTTGTGACATTAACAGTGGGCGTTAATTGTAGCCTACGCCTGGGTTCCACTATAAAAAGTCAGAGCCAACAAGATTTTACAAAAAGCCCAAAAACATCTACTAAATGAACGGGTCAGACAGATCACCTTTAACATTGATGCCCTTAAGCAGAAAGTTGAACATATGAAACGGAGTCTGGCAAAAGAACTGCCTGATGGCAAAAGAACTGCCTGATGGAACTCGGGAAAGGGTGGTTGTTTTTGAACATGCACAGATTGCATTAAGAGTAAGGAGCGGCAAATAAGCAAATTCATCACGTTACTGTCACGAAGCAGCAGTTGGAAAAGGACTGATGAACTAACCTGGAGGCAGAAAGATGAGACACCAAAGACACGTGGGTAAGGAACCTATCCGATGGGGTACTAACTCAGCCGGAAAAGGACGTGCTAGCCAAGGGGTTAAACTATGCAGTGACACCACAAAACATCCCAGTAGTTGAACTCATCACAGCCACAGAATCTGCTATCCATAATCACATGAAAAAGGAAGAAGCTGAACAACTCTGGCTAAAAGTGTCAGCTGCTTTGTCAAGTGCCAGAACACCTCCCTCTATTCTTACTACACAAGAGAGGAGAGCGCTCTGTTCCTCTGAGTAAGGACCCGAACATTATTATCCTGCCAGCAGATAAAGGGCGATACACAGTTCTGCTCAACACAACTGACTACCACTGCAAGCTAACCACACTACTCAGTGATAGTAATACATATGAACCCTTAAGGAAAGACCCAACCAGCGGTTACAAGAAAAAGGTGATCAGTTACCTACAACAACTTGAAAAGGAGAAAGCCATTGACAGAGTTTTTTATACCGCCGCCTGTACCCCAGAGAAGCCACACATGGTTATATGGACTCCCCAAGATACACAAAGAAGGAGCCCCACTAAGACCCATTGTCAGCAGCATAAATTCAGTGACATATAGCATTTGCTAAATTCTTGGCTAACATCTTAGTCCCATTGGTAGGCAATACAGTACAATACAGTTTGTCACCAAGATTTATGGCGTTACACCAGAGGCAGAAGTAACAATGGTATCTGGTGTCACTTCTTTGTTCATGTATACCTACGACAGAGGCAATCGAGACTGTAAGAAATCAACTGCAACAAGATAACACCCTCAGCAGCAGTACGATGCTCAGTCCTAACAAAGTATGTTTGTTGCTAGATTTGTGCCTTAACACAACATACTTCAAATACAAGGCCCTTTTTTATAGACAGAAACATGGCTGTGCAATGGGTTCTCCAGTCTCTCCAATTGTATTGCACTTGTACATGGAGGAAGTGGAAAGGAGGGCCTTATTACATTCCAGGGAACTACAGAGTCACTGGTTCAGGTATGTTGTCGACACTTGGGTTAAAATCAGATCCAATGAATTGGCAGCCTTTAATGAACACATTCAGTGGACAATAACATCAAGTTCACAAGGGAAGATGTCCACAAGAACAAACTTGCCTTTTTGGACTGTTTGATATGCATCCAAGAGGGGAGTAACTTGAAAACGGAAGTATACAGGAAACCCACTCATACGGATCAATATCCGTTGTTTGATTCCCACCATACGCTGGAACGCAAACTGGGTGTCATTAGAACTCTGCACCACAGGGTGGAATGTGTGGCAACTGATCAGAGTCCAAAGACACAGAGCAAAAACATCTCAGAGGAGCTTTGAAAGCGTGTCGCTACCCGACTGGGCCTTTATCAAAACAGCAGCAACCAAGCCCAACAGGAACACCAATAGAAATAACTGCCCAGAGACACAAAGTAGGCGAAACAGTCATCCCATATATAGCTGGAGTGTCAGAGAAACTCGGGAGGACTTTCAACATACACCATGTCCCTGTGTTTTTCAAACCTAGCAACACAGAGACAAAAACTGGTACACCCAAAGGATCCAACACCAAAAGAAAAACAAAGCAATGTGGTATATAGAGTCCAGTGTAGAGAGGAGTGCACAGATCTATACATTGGGGAGACAAAACTTCTCACCAAGTGAATGGCTTAGCATAGGAGGGCGAACTCTACAGGACAAGACTCAGCTGTCTTTCTACACCTAAAAGACAAGGGACACTCCTTTGAAAATAGCAAGGTCCAAATCTTGGATAAAGAAGACCTCTGGTTTGAACGAGGCATGAAAGAGGTGATTCATGTCAAGGTGGAGAAACCATCCCTGAACAGAGGCGGGGGCCTTCGACACCACCTGTCTGCTACATACAATGCTGTTCTAACATCTGTACCCGGCAGTTCCAGAACACTTGACACATCCATTCATGCAACTCTCACAAGTAACACCTGTTTTTAGGAGTTGCATGACACATTGTATAATCCTATCACGGTAACTACACAGAATCTACACCTCTGAATTTCTTCAGATGTCACCTCTTTGAAGAGTTACAATGCCATTGTGATTGGATTAGTGGAAGAGTTTATATGCCGAGAACTTCCCATACCAGTCGGTTGAACTGAAGAAGCTGCTCTGATGAGTAGTGAAACGTCTTCAATGATTACTCAGCAAGTCCAGTTGTTTTTAGATTTACCTATACTAGATATCTATAATATTGTATATCTTTGCACCTCAACCCTCTCTCCTGCTCCTGTCCTGTATCCACCTCATTGTTTCTTTTTGGATCTTTTAACCCTTCTGCCACTCTGGGAACAAAGCAGCTTTCCCCTAGACTGAAACAGAATGTATAAAGATACTTTAGATTCTATACTATTGACATTTTGTTGTGGACAATCTTTCTGCTGTAACTCTACTTTATGTACAGTAGAACCCCCATTTTATACTTTTTAGGGGACCAGAAAAATGAGTAAAGTCAGGGAATATATATCGGTGGGACCACAAAAAATGGTATATGGTATATATGGAAAAACTCAAAATTAGGATATCTAAAATAGAGGCTTCTCGGTATGTATCTAGCTGTAACTAGAGGGAATAACATTCTACAAACCACTGGCTAGTAACGAAGAAAGTAAAAGTAATTTGTGTAATATGTTTATTTCCTTCCCCCCCCCCCCCCCTGGAAAAATTTCTACGGATGCCCATGCCTGAGTGCACAGAGCTGTGTAGCCAAGAGCGATGCAGGGTGGTAATGCACTTAAGCCTGAGAGTAACAATTAAACAAAGGCTCCATAGACACGCAAACTGTCTAAGGAATGTCTCCTCAGCATACCAGCTAAACGGACTGGGGCAGTTAAGGGGAACCGTGATACTACCATGGGAACCCATAGTATACCTCTACCCACTACTGCAATATGGAAAAGGCAGATTCCCTCAAGGAGTTGAGGGACGAATTACAGTCCACTTAAAAGACAAATACCTGAAAAACCGCCCAGCTGTAGAATATGTAAACACTCATTTAGGAAGTCTGAAAGGACTTATTGTTCAGGGCAGAGGAGGTACAGGAAGCACCCGTGCTATCTCCACAACCTGCTCAAGGCCAAGCCCTGGAGGGTCTCAATTCAGCCCCAAATACTCTACCAATAGCCATACCTAGTACATCACAGACTAGGGCAGATACTTCACCAGGCATGCCTTGGGAACAAAATCAAACTGGGATGCAGAATCCCTACTTCCACCAGCACCCCTGCAGTTGGGGGAATTTTTACAGTGGATTATGAACAGTCAAAACCCCACATGTACATACAGGAAGGAAGGGTAAACGGCGTAAAACTCGAGCCCCTGAATACTCAACCTCTGAATCAGAGGATGACTTAGCCTCAGACTCGTAGGAGGACAAGAATCAGAATTATCAGAACATGCAAATTCAACCACTAGCTCTGATTCCGATGACAGCATCTGTCCACAGCAAACCCTGATATGTCTACTAGAGGAATGCTTCAAACCCTAGAGATTAGGGATGAAACGGTAGCCTTATCTTTAGCTGACTAGCAGTGCAGAAAAAATCCAAACAGACTTTTCCAATTTTTAATGCTATCACCCAAACAATTGATGCCAAATGGGGCCCAACCTGAGAGATGCATGGTTTTTCAAAATCTATTCAGTAACCGAGGAACGCCAAAAGAAATGGGAGAAAGCTCCCAAAGTGGATTGAGTGGTTGCTCGCCTATCCAGACAAACCACACTACTCGCAGAAGAAGCCGCGTTTAGAGATCCGTTAGATCGCAGCATGGAGTCTACACTAAAGGAGTCTACACTAAAGATAGCATATGTTCAGGCAGCAGCAATACACCGTCCTGCAGTGGCATCTGCAGGATTATCCATATTGAAGATATTACGGCAGCAGTCCGATTTAGTGAAAACAGTGACATTTTATTGGTGCCTCAAGCTAAGCGACGTTTCGAGCTTATCTAGCCCTTTATCAAGTTTACAAAACGTTTAACAAACATTCCTTAAAAAGATTCTTGAGGGGGAGGCTCACTCAATTTAAAACATCTCCCCCAATCAGTGCAACTTCATTTTACCCCTGTGACCTTTTTAAATACATGGATAATAAATACATAAAATCATTCTTATGTCAAAATTCAAAGTGTTCCAATAGTGTCCAATTTCAGTGTTTATGAACAGTGTCCAATTTCTTCCTTCCATATATAAAGTGTTCATTAATAAAATGTTTTGCTTCATATCAGTGTCCTGTTTTATAAACATTTGTCCCTATCCTCACATATATATATATATATATATATATATCCCATAAGTATATCCCATATGTGGAATCACATGTATAAAATCTGTTAATATAATTTTTTCGGCCTGTGTAGATGTGTTTTAGGTGTACCCAAAAACCTTTGTACTGATTTGGTAGGTGCCCCCATATCTGCTTTTATAAGGGTATCTCAAAGGTTCTTACCTTGCTGATAGGCCATTAATGGGGGTTTACAAAATGTCTGTATTTGTGGTGAACAAGTTTGTAAGATGTGCCAATGTTTTCTAATGAATTTCCTGACATTATTGCTAGTAGTCGTACATTTACTAACAAAGGCTAGTCTAGAGGATTCCCTTGATCCTTTTTGTTGTCTCAACTCATTTTGTGGTAGGTTCTCTACGTCAGTTCTTGCAGTTTCCAAGAGCTCCTTGGGATATCCTCTCACAGCGAATCTCTGTTGCATTTTATCTAGTCTGTTGCTCAGAGACAATATGTCTCACTCATGAATTGTGATTTAGGCAAATTGTTTTTCTGCAGGATTATCCTGCACAGCAAAACACTGGGCACAGGAACTTGCATGACATCCGCCATCATCCCAACAACAACTTCAAACGGAGGTTGACCAATTGACCACTACACTGCCTTTTTTTTTTTTTTTTTTTTTTTTTTAGAGGACGCAGCCATGGAAGTAGTTAAGTAAGCAGCCAAAACACAGTGGTTACGACACTGGTCGGGCAACACAGCCTCAAAATTGAGATTATTGGCTCTTAAATTTATGGGAGATTCCCTGTTTGGCCCAGACCTGAAACAAATTATTGCAGAGGTCACAGGAGTTAAATAACTTTTTACCCACTAGGAAAATGCAGAAATTAGACACCTTCCAGAAACCAAACCAGGAGAAATTGGAATGCACAGAGTAGACCCTTTAGGTCCTTTCGTTCCAACTTCAGAACCTCATCAACAGACCAGGGCAATAAGTGCACCAGACCTCCCTGGCACCATCGGGTCGAACAAATAAAAACCAAACGCGCCTAAACCCAACTCCGCCTGACTCTGAACGGCGGCACAGGCCACAACAGGTAGGGGACACGTATCGGACTCTTGGGTACTGCACATAATCCAACAGGGATACAGAATACCTTTCAACCCCCATCTGCCACAAAGGAGATTTCTTCCGTCCCACGCAGAGAACAGCTACTCCAACAAGCAGTTACCATGCTCTTACACACACCAGAGTGATCGCGTTCCAGACACTCCAAAAATAAAAGGAGTTTTATTCAAACCTTTTTCTGGTGCGGAATAAGGATATAACTTTCAGACCAGTACTCTCATTTAAAACCACTAAATCCTCTGGTTGCCAATCGAAACAGTAATTGCAGACATGGAACCAATGTATTCGTGACTTTCGATATACGCTTACCTGCACATGCCCATCTACCCAGAGTCCCGACGCTTCCTTCGGTTTTCCATTGCCAATGCGCATTTTCAGTTTACATTATTGCCCTTGCTGCTCCACGGGTCTTTACCAAGATCCTCTCACCAATAGTGGCTTATCTCAGATCAGTAGGATTACACATAACACCTTACCTGGACGACCTTTTAATCATAGCACCTTCAGCTATGCAACCAAAGACACAACCACATGCTTAATGTGTTGGAACAACACGGTTGGCTAATCAACCACGCAAGAGCAACCTCAACCCGAGCAAAACCATTCTATTTCTGGGACTCAAATTCGATTCATGCAACCAGAAGGTATTCCTTTCACCAGACAAGATCGACACACTGATCACGGCCACATGATCATGCCTAACGACCGTGTCGTTCAGAGGACTGCCTCCTAGGATTCATGGTGTCGGCCCTGAAGGCCATACCCTTTGCCAGGTTTCACATCAGACCCCTCGACACAACTTTCTACGTTATTGAAACAAGAATCCTGCAGCAACACATACCTATAGATCCAACTACCAGAGAGAGTCTAGTATGGTGGACAACGCCAATCAATATAGCACAGCTGGTCAACTTCCTCATAGCAGATAGTAACCACAGATGCCAGCCGCAGGGAGCAGTGTACAAGCTCCACACCCTACAAGGAATATGGACATCAGAGGAAGCCTCATTGCCCATCAATGTCTTAGAACTTCGGGCAATCATTCTAGCACTGAGGGGTTGGTCAGCCATACTACAGTCCCAACAGATATGTGTACAATCTGACAACGACACAGCAGTAGCATATATCGACAAACAGGGTGGAACATGCAGCAAACTGGCCATGCAAAAGGTGTCCAAAATTCTAACATGGGCAGAACACACTGTACCCAACATCTCCGCAGTGTTCATCCCAGGAGTCCAAAACTGGGAAGCGGACTACAAATGGGGCACACTGGCGGTAGACATGTTAGGCCTCCAGACACAACCACAAGGTGCCCCTGTACTGCACCAGAACCAGAGATCCGGGCACAGCATTTGTGGTCGCACTGGTCACTCCCTGGAACTTCAAACTAGCATACACATTTCCACCATTAGCCATATTACCCAGGGTAATCGGGAAGATCAAACTGAGCAATACCACAGTGATTCCAATAGCACCAGACAGGGTATGGTTCACAGATTTTATTCAGTTATCCATAGCAAGACCTTGGTGGCTGCCCCTGCGACCAGACTTTTCTTTCCCAGGGACCTCTCAAGCATCCAACACCAGACTGGCCCAACAGGTTATGGTTCACAGATCTGATTCAGTTATCCATAGCAAGACCTTGGCGGCTGCCCCTTCAACCAGACTTGCTGTCCCAGGGACCTCTCAAGGATCCAAACCTACCTCTACTCCGTTTAACAGCTTGGCTATTGAAACCTTATGGTGGACAGTTTATAGAATTCCTCATAGATGGGTTTCAGAAGGGGTTAGGTTTACGCACTTAAGACTCGGGTTTCAGCACTGTCTGTGTTAAAACACAATCGCTGGGCAGAGGATACTACAGTCCAGCAGTTTTTTAAAGGGGTGGCCAGAATCAGACCACTGTGGAGAGAACCACTCCCAACTTGGGATTTAGTATTAGACGCACTACAACATCCACCATTCACACCTCTCATGACATGACCTCAAATGGCTGTTTCTAAAGGTTACCTTTCTCATAGCCATAACTTCAGCGAGAAGAGTCTCAGAGATGGCAGCCTTCTCATGCAAAGGGCCATGGTTGGTCTTACACCACGATAAGGTAGTCCTTTGCACTACACCAACATTTCTACCCAAAGTGGTATCTGAATTCAACTTGAAGATATCAATCTACCATCCTTTTGTCCTCAGCCACAAAATGATAGAGAGGCTCAACTACACAAACTAGATGTAGTGCGAGCCCTAAGGATTTACTTAACTTGATCAGCACCATACCGTTCTTCAGAGACTCTGCTAGTATGGTACTCAAGCACACATAAAGGAAAAGCTATTTCCAAGAGAACTGTTGCACGCTGGCTAGCAGAGACTATCAATATGGCTTATAATAGAAAACGGAGACCCAGACCATTTACAGCGAAGGCCCACTCAACCAGGGCACAAAGCACATCCTGGGCTCTTTAAAATTTGGCAATGCCAGCACAGATTTGCACAGCAGCCACCTGGGCCTCACCCAACCCTTTCAATAAGTTCTACAAGTTAAATGTTTTTGCTTCTCAACTGGCTGTGTTTGGCTGAAAAGTTCTTCAGGCTGCAGTAGCACAATGACCAGATTCCCACCCAGGCTGATTTAGTATGGGCCATGGGACATCTTTCTTGCTATCCTTTCTGCCTTTTGTCTCTTGGTCTTACTTCTACCTTTCCTGTCTCCAACAACTGAACTCTTCAAACGAACTGAGGATTAGAGGTGGAGCCGACACATATAGGCGGTAGCAGGGGCCAAGAGGCATCTTTTCTTCTGTCCTGCCTCCAGAGGTGATAAAGACAAAACCCTACCATCTGCACTGATGGTTCGGGCCTACTAGAAAAGGCGTTTATGGTAAGTATAAAATACTTTTATTTACCACCTTTAGCCAGTGTACCACTTTGCAGTACGTTGTAGGGCTCTCCCCACCATGGTAGCCCAAAACAATGGCTGGGTGGAACAACTTTGAAGTCCAGGTTTAGGGAGAATTTAGGGAGAATCTAATTTGCTGTCCTAGACAGAGCTGCGCCAAGTGGTATTTATGCTCAAGGAATTAACACTCTGCCGAACGCCCTGCCTGCTCCAGGGCTGCCATCATGAATCATGTCCAGGTTTCAAACCAAAACAGGTAGTCTTCAAGTAGGCAGCCCCTGTAAAAACCAGACTTGAGTCAAGACTGGAGAGGTGGTGACCCTACACACAAACCCCCAACTGGTGCTTATACCTCACGGACCCCCGCTGCCCTCCACTTTGCCAGCCATTGCACCCAAACCATGTGCCTCTCATGAGTCCTGCTTACTCCTATTTCTGTCCCCAATCCCAGCTAGTCGATTAAGCCCAGCCTGAAGGCTAAGACCACTGAGTGATATTTTTTCTTATCCTTTGGAATCCACGTCCTTATTGGTGGCAGCTGATATATTATAACAAGATGATATTAATGTAAATGTGCTTTTTCTTTCAGTTACACGATGTGGTTCCCTGCATAATAAAGTGACCTACTCTAGTTCTGCACAAAGAGTCGGGGTGCACTTTCAGTCAGGGGATGGTGGCTCCAATAGAAACCAAGGCTTTTTCCTACAGTACTGGATATATAGTGTGCAAGGTAAATGTGCTACGAACTATTGGCAATGGGTGCATGTAGTAAGATTATTTCATGTGAAAGTTTGTTGGAGTTTTCATTTTTTCCCATTCACTTTGATGGCAAGTCATGGTATTTTGTCACAATTAAATATGGCTGCCAACATTTTTTGTCTGAGGGTCCAAAATGAATTCATGCGAGTCTGGAAATCTAAAATTTAAAAAAAAAAAACCCTCTAAAAAAAGGTTTGTTTTAGAATACTAATATATATTCCACAGTTTTAGGATACTAATATATGCCAGTGTAATTTTAAAGTAAACTATCACTTTAATAATTTCTATGTTCCTCAACCTAACCTATTATTGGGGGGGGGGCACAGGAGAGTAGAGGGCCCAGTGAGGCACTAATTAATGAGCAAGTTTAGTAAATTTTGGTAGAAAAGGTCAATTTACGAATATTTTGTGGCCCTAAATTGAATTTGCTATGGGGCCCAGTAACCTCTTATGCCACTGGGCACCTGAGCTAAGGGACCCACATACCATATATATCACATGTAAATAAAAAAAATCATAATCAGCCCTGTAGCATCAGCATCTATGGCAGACAAATCTTATTATTTTGGCTTGATGATGACAGATGATGTGACACTAACACTTTTTTTTTTTTTTTTTTAATACAGTTCCTGATTTGGCAGAGTTTACTGGTCTCTCCCAAGGCCCCCGGTATGGGTCCAGCTGTGAGGATGTGATTCTGACATCCAGCGAAGGAGTGATTGAATCTCCCAACTATCTCGGAAACTACCCTGATGATCTTCAGTGAGAATACAGCCATTTCTGATGATTTTTATTGTTTGGGATCTATTAAAGGAATTGTTCAGTGTAAAAATAAAAACTGGGTAAATAGGCTGTGCAAAATAAAAAGTGTTTCTAATATAGTTAGTTAGCCAAAAATGTAATGTATAAAGGCTGGAGTGATTTGATATATAACATGTCAGTCAGAACTCTACTTCCTGCTTTTCAGCTCTCTTGGTTTACACTGACTAGTTACCCTGGCTACCAGGCAGTAACCAATCAAAGACTTGAGGGGGGGCCACATGGGTCATATCTGTTGCTTTTGAATCTGAGCTGAATGCTGAGGATCAATTGTAAACTCACTGAACAGAAATGTACCATGTGGCCCCCCTTCAAGTCGCTGACTAGCTCAGAGTTATAAAGCTGAAAAGCAGGAAGTTGGATTCTGGCTGTTTTATTAGACATCTGTTCACTCCAGCCTTTATATATTACATTTTTACCTAACTAACTATATTAGAAACTTTTTTTTATTTTGCACAGCCTATCTATTTACACAGTTTTTATTTTCACACTGAACTGTTCCTTTAAGGCCTCTCCTATTCATATTCCAGTCTGTCATTTAAATCAGTGCATGGTTGTTTTGAAACTTACCAACCAGATTTCTGAAATTGGAGAGCAGTTTAATAAATTAATATTGTAATCAACTCTCCACATCATCATAAAAGTTAATTCAAAGGTGAACAACCCCTTTAATCATCTGAAATGAGACAACACAATTGCATATAAAGGGCTACCTGTAAAGAGGAATACCTATGCAGCCATAGTTTTATGGGATCTCTCTGAACAGGCTATGATCAAACTTAGGGACTGTTCCTGCTGAATTGTGCTAGGTACAGGGGAATACCTGTTCTGCCATAGTGTTATGGTATCTCTGCAAATAAGGGCATTTAGGGGTCTCTTCTGCTGAATTTAGTACAGGGGGATACAATGCATCATTGATGCATGGGTCAGACTCTGCTCACCACCTGCCTGTAACCCACTGCAGGAGGCAATTGGTCAGGCTGGAGTTCTATTAAAGCAGGCAAGGATGGGAAATGCTTTGAGGTAGGAGTACACACGCTCCTAAGGAGCAACAGGGGTGGGGGGCACTTAGCACATACATCTTCTGTCTGCCTATGGCTGGTGGCAAGAAGGGCATGTCCCTGCTCCACTATGTGCCCTATGGAATGCTTTTATTTAAATTCAATTCAATACAGCAGGAAAAGGGGAGGAAAAAAATACTATTTTGCAATAACTTCTTTCCCTTCTGTGTTTCAGCTGCCAATGGCGGATCATTGCCCCAGTGGGAAAAGTTATACGAGTTGATTTACTAGAACTTAAAACAGAGAAAGATGTGTCTGGCTGTCAGGACCCACTCCTGGTGTATAATGGCATTGGAGAAAGCAAGGATTTATTGGGTGAGAGAGAACAGTTGATCAGATATGTGGAATTATTTGTCTCCAGAGTGTGGGAGACCTTTCTTGCAAAGGGGTGCAACACTGTATCACAAGTCTATTGTGCCTCTTTAGGCAGGACAGTCAATATTTTTGCGTCAGAAAGGTACAGAGCATACCATAAAGTGGGTGGGGGTTAAGCTCAAGGGAACCTTGTATTGTACATATAATCAGAGATGCCAACCTCCAGAGACCAGAATCCAATAAGTTTTTTGCCAGGGTGATTCTGGTTTCCTAGGCTGCTCTGAGGTGGCTCATCTTGCCTATCTCAGGAAGGGTCATAGCGGGTCCAGGGGAGGTATATCACTATTGCAGAAAGTGCAATTGTGCTCTTATACTAGAAGATCTGGAATTTGTCTCTTAAATTACCAGAAGCGTCTTTTTGCCCCCCTAATTTACAGGCCTAAAGCAAGGTTCTCAACTTGCCTCATGAGAATCACTCCACACAAATAAATGATCGGAGGTACTTCGGGTACACCACATTGAATTGTTTGAGTGCTTTTTCTTTCTTCTCCAATTCCAGTTATGGACAACTACACACCTTGCTCCACCCCAGTCTGGGGTATAAGTACAGGTGACTCCTAATTAATCTTGGAGGATTGTTGGATGAATTTGCATGTTGAGGTTGCATCAATGGAGGCTGATTTAAAAAAACATCCATATGGGGACCACATGAGATTTGCAAACAGGTGCTCAACAGCAGGCACGGTTGTGCTGGAATATGGAGTGAAAAACTGGGGTGGAAATAAGGCAGTTTGCACTGTTTTTTAATCTGGTGGGATAACCCTAAATTGCACACCATAAAATGGGCTGGGTTTATGGGGGATTGGTTTAGAGTAGTCCCAGGCTTTTTAACACTTCCAGAAGGCATAGCCAAAAGCACCCAGATTTGGTTCCCTTGAAGTTGACATCAATGTAGATGAGGGGTGTGCAAGACTGGACTGGGATTACAAAATAGGCCTTAGCATTTCAAATTCACAGAGGCCCAAACAGACCCCACTAGCCCAATAAAGTGACTTTCTATGGCATCTTACAGTGGCCCCTCTGGCATTTGCCAGAATCCACAGTTTGCCAGTTTAGGACAGGGGGTGTGGCTGGTTTTAAATGGTCCTGCTAATATTGGAAGGCTGGCTTTTTAAATCAGAAGAGCTACTGTATAAGGTACGCTCGCCCATATTTCCTCCCTATAATCGTCAATATGCTTTTTGGGGCAGGTGTCTACTGTGGAGAAATCCGCTCCATTTCCTTAAAATCCGAGGGCTCGGAGATCACCCTGATATTCACCAGCAATTCTGAAGTATCCGGGAAAGGGTTTAGCCTGAAATATTCCTTCTGGGACAAGCAAGCAGGTAAAAGTAGGGTTGGTGTTAGATATGAAATACATGACTCCATTGTCTACAGCTTTTTAAAGCCTATAACTAATTTTTACCCCTTTTGTGCTTGTTTAAAGGATCCAAACAGCTGGAAGAAAATGCTGCCTCAGTTGGTAAGAATGAACTAGAACTCTGGGATATTTAGGGGTCCCAGAGAAAATATTGTGTTGAGGTCCATTGTTAGACATTTTATGCCTCTGCCTGAATTTATAGGAGGTTGCAAAATGTGTATTTCTAGTAACTCTTAGAAACCAGCAGGTAGCATTGACTGGTCAGCTGTAAATACAAATATCTTGGATTGCTATTATTTACTAGACCAGGGGCAACTTTGCCTTTATATTGCCTATAAAAGACTCATTTCAGACTCCTGCCATAAACATTCTTATGAGCACACACAAATATATCATATACAATCAAACAAAATTAGGCCACTTAATTGAAATTGCATCCCAGGTGCAAATACTCAGATTAATGAGTATTTAAATTGCTTCCTATTCCCTACAGGGTGTCCTGCCCTGGACCTCATCCAGCCAGAATCCATGGAGCCTGGATCAGCAGAGCTAGAATCCCCCAATTTTCCCAGTTTGTACTCAAACGAAATGGACTGCCAGTGGATTATATACTCAAAATATGGGAAAAAACTGCAAATTGAGGTCCTTTACTTGAACTTAGAGGCATCACCGAACTGTTCCTGGGACTATCTCAATATTTATGATGGCCCCAACAATTCATCTCATCTGCTGGGTAAAGTTGATCAAGTGGTTATTGTTAAATAAATAAATAAATAAATAAATAAATAAATAAATAAATAAATAAAAAAAGCCTTAGAGCTGTATATAATAGACCTCATTTACCAATACTGAGCACATTTGTCACAGTTCAGCAACCACTAGCAATGGTGTCATAACTTTTATAGCCACAGAACCTCCCCAGCCTCCTTATAGGTTGCAGGCTCTGCTCTCTCCCATTACACAATTGATTGGCCAAAGGATATTTGAACTTGTATCTCCTAGCAGGACTGCCTCTGTATTCCCATCCTTTATCTAAAATGTTACCCAAGCACCATGTTTTTACAGCTAGTGGTTGTTTTTTTTTCTAGCCAGTCTTTGTGGCCACCAACAGGACCTAGTCTTCCACTCAAATGGTACATTTGTGACCCTCCATTTTCACTCTGACAAATCGGTAGTGGACTGGGGCTTCAAGATTCAATATGGTGCTGTGCCTGAGCCTTCTGATACACTGAGGAGCTTGGATGTTCCTGAAAGCGAGTCTGATGACAGTGAGCCAGATGAAAGTGAGACTAAACAGCAAAAAGGCAAGTTGGAACAAAGAAACATAGAATTTGATGACAAACCAGATCCATCTCAACGGCCCATAACATGCTTCATGTCCGCTTCTTTGAAGTCTAAATATTGCTTTGCATGGTTGTAAAGGAAGCCTTGAATTAACTCCAGCCTTGACCTGCATGTTGAATCTGAATAGCAACTGACTTGGATCCAATTGGATGCTAAGTTGCACCCACATTGGCAACCAAGTCTCCAGCTAAAGTAGGTTACTGGACAGGGCTAAACTTTGTTCATGTTGTTACACAACCTACAACAAAATCTTTCTCTTGCAGACCAGTGTGGGAATACGACTGTAGACCCCATGATGCTGTATATGGCAAGGTCAGGTAAAATACGAAACCTGAATAAAGGTGGAAAAGAGAGTGGCCGTGTTGTGGGAGGACAACAAGCTGCCCCCAGATCCTGGCCTTGGCTAGTCAGCATACAGAACTCCAAGAAGCGCCACTACTGTGGAGGAATCATCATCACTAATAAGTGGATACTTACAGCAGCACACTGTGAGGTCAAGTGAGTCTGTATTCAAGGAGGATATGGCTGAAATCTAGATTAGTGTCCATGTATCCAATAAAGCATACATTCAGGAGCCAAATTACATGAGTATGAGATCTTTGGAACCCTTGGACAATCTAAGGGTCACCACAGTCCCTAGAGGAACTGCAAGATTGACCTTGACATAATGGTGAAGATCAGTGGAGTTGTAGCTCTGCAGCAGTTGGGTCTTGGTCTTCTATGTTATATAATGACCTAATTGACCTTTAAGGGCTAATCTTCACAGTTCTTGTATAGCCCTATACAGAAATATTATGTTCTCTTTAATGAGTTTAGTTCATGTCCCCTAGGAAGAACCACCATAAATTATATAATTTTCTAATTAACTCTAATTGGAACATAACTTCTATTTTTCCCCCCTCTCTACTTGGCAGGATTAACTTGCACAGAGTGGTCGTGGGGCATACAGACTTGACTGAAGTGCAAAATGAACATGCCTTGGTGATCAATTCACACGTTCATGAACTTTATATGCCGGGCTCTTCACCCCCTAGAAATGACCTTCTCCTCCTGGAGCTGGACACACCTCTTCTCCTTAGTAAGAGATGGATCATTAAAAAATACAAAATCTTTTCTAGAAATGTCTTGACAGGATGAATTCTGTCCACACTACTGAGACCCATGAATGATACACTGTTGGCAAGAAATTGTTGGCATTGGGTGGCTCTAGTGTAGGTGGAGTGGGATTTTTGTTTGGAGCATGAGGTCATGAGAATACCTTCTGTTTTTTAAGAAGGCTTTTCACTGCATGCATTGAAGAGCTATTTGGCTCCTTTAGCCCTTACCACCCTAACTGTGATGGAATTTTATATTTTAATAGACAATTCAGTGGCTGTAATCTGTTTGCCTGATGATGTAACAACAGACTGGACACAAGCTGAGTGCTTGGTTGCAGGATGGGGAGTCACCGATGTTGGAGGTATGTTCTTTCTCTGCAAGGGTGCATTTCAGCTGCCTGATGTGTGTAGTGCACCTTGGATGTTTTATCTCAGGCTCACCTAAAAAAAAAAAAAAAAAAAAAAAAATTGAAAAAAAAGTTGTAGAAAATAAAAACCTGGTGACATAACTTTAGCATGTGACTGTTAACAACTAAATTGTTCCCAACAGTATTTGGTCTAGAATTCAGGTCTGTTCAGACCTGAACAGCATCCCTCACGCTTCTCTTTTCTATCTTAGGGATGACTCTTCCAACCAAACTCCAACAAGCTAAGGTGCCCATTGTTTCCACAAAAAAGTGCAAGGATTACTGGGTATCGGACGTAACCGATAACAATATATGTGCTGGAAAAGCTGGAGCTTCATCTTGCATGGTAGGAAAGTCCAAGACTAGATGCCTACAAATTAGAAGGCTTTCATACAGTCAGGGTAAATCGAAGAAGTAATTGTGCTTTAGGAGCCTTAAAATGTGTCTGAAGTCTTTAGTGTGGTTTTAAAATCATGGAATGACCCCAACTACATTCCTTTTCCAATAATAAGCTGGTTCTTGCCTCCTCCTTAGGGTAGAACTCCACTGGCGTTTCGGCGCGATCTGCAGCGATGCGAAAAAATGCAGGCTGCAAGTCAGATGCACCGGAAATAAGGTAAGAGATGGAAATCTCGGATGAAGTTGCAGCGTTCATCCGACACAACACGACTGTCTGATGCAGGGGCAGCGTCTGCATCAGACAGTGCATGTCGCGTTGGAGAATCCGACATTGCTTACCTTATTTCCGTTGCATGCGACTCGACATCTGTATTTTTGTGGATCGCCCTGAAATCATCTGGAGTTCCTCCCTTAGTTAACCTGGTAGAGAAGACTGTGGGTCCTATTGTTTTGATCTCTATTGTAAAAGAAAACCTGTTTCAACTCCAAGAATCATGCTGCAGCACTCCAAATCCTGTGATTGTTGGCACAATAAACCACTTTTCACAGGATTCGGAGTGCTGCAGCGTGTTTCTTGGAGTTATAAGTGGGTCTCTGGCAGGGGGGACCAGCAGCTTGCACCTGACGCTACAACAAGCGGTGTTATATTTGAGCATCGCCCACATTTGATTGTACTTTTGAGTCCTTTTAGTTATGTTTTGACCCACCACAATGCCATAAGTATAGCATTACTGGCTGAGTAAGCAATGGGATAGATTGGATTCAGTTACCCAGGGGGTAGGATTCAAGTCAGTCAGGTTAATGCAAATAACCCCTAGTGGACACCACCTTACATTATTATACAATGCTAGACCTTCCATCTACTGATAGATATACTTATTTGGAAAGATTGCCAAATAAGCAAAGTTTTGAGGATCTGGCCACCAATTGGCCAGTGATCAGATCATAGAGCAGAATGGTGCAGACACATCAATAAGAAGCACATCTATGGCCCAATGTGTGATCTTTGCACAACAAGGTTTTCCAGTCTTACTGAACAAGCCAAGATCATATCGCTCTGACGAGGTTTATGCTGCAGTTGTTGGAGGCTTGTGGATTGTTTGCAAGTGGGGCAAAGTCAAGTCATTTGTGGGCATTGCTGTGTTTATACCCATATCCACAATTGTGTGATAATGTGAGATGGGTTTTCATATCTATGCAGGGGGATTCTGGAGGCCCACTAATCTGCAAAAGGGAAGATCGATACTATTTGGTTGGAGTGGTGAGCTGGGGCAGTGGCAAATGTGATGTGAAAGCTCCATCTGTCTATACACTGACTTCAGCATTCATGGACTGGATATCCCAACATATGGACACTTAATAAAGAAATAAAGTATTAACACCATATATGTCTGAGTTTCTTGATATTACCAGTGCATATGAACACCATATTTGTCAGAGCTTCTTGATATAACCAGTGAATGTGAGACAAGAAACATGGGTCCCTGACAAGGCAGGAAAGGTGTGTACCCTATTAGAGCATTAAAAGAAAATCCAACTTGCTGTACACAAGTGGATTTTGAATATTATAGATTTAATATGGAGGGTAAATAAAAATTGTAATGTTTTCACCAGGTCTAGTTACAGATGGCAACCAGTTAGTATTTACCTGTTTGGATGGGGATAGAGGTTGATCTGGGAGTGGGTATTATGGGTGGGTTGGAATGATATTTAGAGTTCACAAATGTCCGCATGAAAATGTTATTACTTGGAGATTGAGACATGGTGTGGCTTTTGAATGGGCTATAATGGTGGGTGTGCCGGGGTAGGTACAAAACTCTCTGAATATCCAGGGGAGTTGATGATTATGTAGTCTGTTTGGCATAATACAGGGGCCCCAAACATAACATTCTCACTAGGTCCCAATGGGTTCCATTGGCTGCCATGCCTTCAATTGTTGGTCACCTTGCACACCCAACAGTATTTCTAGTGCCCAAAATGAAGACTGGGCTTTTTTTTATTTTTTATATCCAGGTAATTACTGGCACCAAGAAGGTAAGCTTAAAAAAATCCTAACTGCTCACTGGTTACATTTATTGGTTCGGCGTGCACTGCCCTGAACCCTGCCCTTAAAATCTAGAGCAGTTTCCTCTCAGGTGAAAGTCTTGACTAATACACAGTAAATAAATTGCTTACTGGGTCAGGATCGATGCCCGAACCCTGGTGCAGCCGCCCGAGTCTGTTGCAGAGAGAGAACAGTATTTTCAGAAGTCAGTCTTTGCAGCAGCGTGCTCCGGACCTCCACAGAAAACCGCCAAATCCAGGATTCAGATTAAACTGGAATCCTGGGTTTGGCGGTTTTCTGTGGAGGTCTGGAGTGCGCTGCTGCAAAGATTGACTTTAATCACCTTGCAACCTCATTTCTGTTCGCATTACTGTAATGGTGGGGGTTCTGTGCAGCTGATTGGTCAGGGCTCCTGTGGGGCATTATGCCTCTGCTGTTCCCTTGCCCACAAATATATTTTGTGCTCCCACTCTTGGCTACAGCTGCTTCTCTGTGGGCTCCAACTATGTACGGTGCCTTGTAGGGACCTACAGACACATTCTGTTATTACAGATGTTATGGTAATGAAACTATAACAGAAAAATATAAGTGGAACCAGTATCAATCTTTCAAGTCTGTTTCTGTTCTATTTTATTTATTTATTTATTTTTTACACCAAATACAGGTAGGGTCCATTATCCAAAACCAGTTATCCCAAAACTCTGAATTATGGAAAGACTGTCTCCTGTTGACTCCACTTTAATCAAATTTAAAAAAGTCCCTTTTTCCTCTGTAGTAATGAAAATCTTAATCCCAACTGAAATATTAAAGCCCAACTGAGTAAAAGAAATCCTATAATATTTAAATGACTTGTATGATTTATTATTAGACTTAAGGAACGGAGATCCAAATTAGGGAAAGATTCCTTATCCAGAAAAACCCAGGTCTGGAGCATTCTGATGGTCATACTGTATTTGTTAGCACTAATTAGGGTTGCCATCTGGCTGGTAAAAATTGTTGCTTGATGGCAGTTATTTATAGGGAAAAACCATAAAAATATAGGAAGGTCGGTATTTTTTGCCAGAAAAGTTGTCAACCCTAGTACTTCCTCTAGGCTGGAATTAGGGTCGCCAACCGACCAGTAAAATGATGGTTAATCCCAATGTTATTAATAGGGGAAAAAAGATAAATCTATAGATATTTTTTTCCAGAAAAGGTGAAAACCCTATCAGAGTTTTTTTTTTAATTTTATTTACATTTCTCTTATTGGTGTAACTACAGGGACACATAGAGCCCAGTGGGGACCAATTAACCTCTAACTGTGCCAGGAGGCAGTACCCAGTGAAAGTAACACAATGGCAGTGCTGTTGCTAGGCAACAACAGCGCAAGCCCCCTTATACTCTAAGGGACAGTGAATATAATCTGTTGATGAACTTAAAATTACACATTTTCCTTAGTCCTACAGGCAGCACAACAACTAATGGGTTAAGTCCCTCACCACCCCTATAAAACAGGAAAAAGTGCAGCATTCATAATCACTTAATTAGCAACCTTATAATTACCACCCCTCTGTCCCTCCTTCCCCAGTGTTCTTTTTCCTGTGCCATTCTTTGCACAATCCAGGATGGCCGTGTGCCGAAGATCCAGACACAGAGGTGTTTGATGGCCGTATGGGGAACTACCTGAGGGTGAGTTCCCCAGGGGAGAGATTCCTTAGGCTTGCAGGGCGGTTAATGTGTGCAGGCGATGCTTGGCAAACAATTATCAGGAGCCCCAGGTGTTTTGCCTCAGAGGCGGCAACGCGAGGTGAGAGGAGAGCGGTGCCCTTTTCAAATGAGTACATTTTTTTTCATTTACCAATTAAGGGGTATTTAAGGCAGCCAGACTGATCCTGTCTTCCCTCCTGTTTGCAGTACTGTGGCGGAGGCTGTCAGTCTGTGTTAAGGCTGCTAAGCTATATCTTGTAGCAGCAGGGATAATTATCCTTGTACCTCTTTTTTTTTTTTTTTATAGATGTCAGAGGGCAAGAGGAAGAGGTAAAGCAAACATAATGTTGGCTCAGGTTGTGACCAACCTTTACCGGAGGAATTGCCAGCAAATATCTGCCAATCATGTAAAGAATCTAGTCAAGACAAATCGGATGAATTTATGTCTTGCTTTAAGGATATTATGGAGAAATCCCTTGAAGTCTTTAATAAATCAAAAAGGTTGTCTAGTCAATCCAGGACTGTGGGTGTGTCTGATTCAGAAACTGAAGTAGAACAGATCAGTTCTTCTGATAGTTCCTCTTCTAATTCATCAGCCAAAAATAAAGATGAAATATATATTTTTCTGGTTGAGAAAATACCCAGGCTGATTAAAGAAGTCAGGAAGGTTGTTGAAACAGATGTATTTTCCAGTACATGATTCGTTAAAACAAATATTACAGGATGAGTGGAAGAAACCTGAGATGAATAAGAGGTTTAAACAAATGTTTAACAATTATTTGAATCCACAGATGTGGAAGAATGGGAAACTCTGCCTAAAGTCGATACAGCAGATTTCAGTAGAGGAAAGTGCTTTAAAAGATCCTATGGATAAAAGAGCGGAATGTGCCCTTCGTAGGTCTTACATGGCTGGGGTCAATGGGTGTAAGCCATCCTTAGCAGCCATTTCAGTTTCCAGATCACTAAAATTCTGGTTGAATACTTTAGAGGAGGACATTGACTCGGGGACTTCCAGAGATGATCTTCTGGATATGTTGTATCCTATCAGATTGGCCACAGATTTTTTGTGTGATGTAGCAGTGGAATCTGTTAAGCTGGGAGCAAGAGCCATGTCTTTGTCCACTTCAGGGAGAAGAGCCCTTTGGTTGAAAGCTTGGACGGCCGACTTAGCATCAAAAAACAACCTCATATCCATGCCTTTTGAACCTGGGAAATTATTTGGCTCTGCACTGGACAATCTTCTAGAAAGTCTGGTAACAGGGAAAGGGAAGACGCTTCCACAAGACAAACCGTTTTTTTTCGTCCCGCAACCAGAAGATTTTCCCCGCGGTATTCTAGGTCTAGGAGATTTTTTTAAAGTGGGAGACAGTGGAGCCAAGTTCCGTAACAGGCCCTTCATGTCCAGATATTCATCTAAGGACACTGATCAAAACAAAGACCCCAACCAGAAAAAGTCATCCAAATTCTGACGCCAGAAGTCAAAAGGAGGTTGGGGGAAGACTGACTTTATTTTTCCACACTTGGCAACAAACAACCTCAGATTCATGGGTGTTAAGGGTGATAAAGGAAGGCTATTTCATAAAATTTCAAAGAGAGCCTATACACAGATTTTGCAAAACAAAAAGAAGACAAGACTGTGCAAAGCAAGAAGCGATTATCACAGCAGTAAAACAGTTTCTTGTCATGAAAGCATTGGAACCAGTGTTCTTAGTTCCCAAGCGGAATGGAACCTTCAGATTAGTAGTGGATCCGAAGTTCGTGAATCAGTTTATAATGAAAGAGTAATTCCGTATGGAGATGATCAAATCTGCAAGAAGCATTTTACAACAGGGAGATCTACTTACTACAATAGATCAAAAAGACACGTACCTTCATATACCCATTCATTATCTCAGCAGGAAGGATCTGTGCATTGCAGTATGGAACAAAGACAAGATTCTTCATTTTCTTTTCACAGCCCTGCCTTTAGTTTGGTTACTAAAAGCAGAAAGTCTAGAACATGAACTTTCACTTGAAAAAGACATTGAGACTCCTGGAATCTCATGGCTGGATAATCAACTTCGAAAAATCAATGCTTCAGCCATTCACCTCGGTAAAATTCTTGGGTCTACTGTTAGACACTTCACAGATGAGAACATTTCTTCCCTCAGAGAAGATATCATCACTGATGATGGGGGTGAAAGAATTTTGGAAGTATCAAAAAATACCAATACATCAGGCCATGAGATTGTTGGGTCTGATGACAGCCTCTATAGAAGCAGTACCTTGGGCACGAGTTCATATGTGCATTTTACAGAAGGAAATTCTTCGCAATTGGGACAGATCGATACAGTCCTTAGACCATTTCATGGACATCTCAGCTCCCCTAAAAAGATCCCTAAAGTGGTGGGTCTGTCACGGTTGGCACCCTAAATCCAGAACCAATGCCAAGTACTCTGGTCTCGGGTGAATTGTCACAGGGTCGATCCTGTCAGCTGGAGATAGGAATTCCTTTTTACCTTCCAGAATTTCAGATAACGACGGATGCATCTGCATTAATTTCGGATGCTCACCTTGGAGCCAAAGTAGTCCAAGGAAATTGGTCATCTTGGGAAAGAAGTCAGGAAGTGATGGTTCAGGCAGACAACACAACAACAGTATCTTACATAAATCGCCTAGAGGGAACAAGAGCTCCTCTGTTAATGGGAGAATGTCAGAAATAAAGGAAATTTGTTCTTACTGTGATTTCTCTTTCCTTTAGATCCAAGCAGCAGCACCTATGAGATGTGATTCCTCCCTTAAAGATAGGACAGTTAGACACACCTCCAACAATTAAGTACTCAATAACCCCCCCCCCTTGTCCCACATTCGTCATTGTCATAAAAAGTAACACCATAATGCATATCAACCATTTATTGAAACAGTGGGTGGGAACTGCTGCTGCTTGGATCCAAAGGAAAGAGAAATTACGGTAAGAACAAATTTCCTTTTTCATTTGCATCCTTTGAGACATAGAAAGTAATGCTACTATACAGGAAGGGCACTTCCAGACATCGCAGTGTGGAGAATATTTCTGCCAAAACTTGCTTCTTGTAAAGCCCAGATGTCAAGCCTATAATGCTTTGAAAAGGTATGTAGGCTACTCCTTGTAGCTACTTTGCAAATTTGTTCTGCTGACACCTGACTCCTTTCAGCCCAAGATGTGGCTACAGCTCTAGTGGAATGCGCTCTGACCTGAAAAAGCAATCAGTAAACTTTCAGTCTTCCTGATGGAGCTGGACTTCTGTAAATAACTTTTCAATGTTCTTGCTACATCTAGAGAATGCAGACTCTCTTCTTCTTTGCCCAAAGGATTTGGAAAGAAAGAGGGCAAAACTATCTCCTGATTAATGTTTGAACTCGTGGACACTTTTGGTTGGAAGTACGGAACAGTTCTCAATACCACCCTGTTTTCCAGAAAAAGAATATAAGGCTCCTTAGCAGAAAGAGCTACCAATTCACTGACCCTCCTCGCAGAGGTAATTGCTAGCAGAAAAGTCACCTTCATAGACAACATCTTAATGTCAGAATCTTCGATAGGTTCAAATGGAGCATTACATAACCCCTTCAGAACCACATTCAAGTCCCAACTCGGCACAGGTTCCTTAAAGGAAGGATAAATCTTCCAAAGAGCCTTCATAAAACTTGAGACCAAAGGATTAGATGAAAAAGCAATCCCAGTGAAAGCTGAAATCGCAGAGACGTGCTCTAATCTTCCCAGGCTTTAGCCCCTTTTCAAAACCTTGTTTAACGCATCACGCATGGAAGGGGTCACCGGTGCCACCTCGTTCTTCACACACCATTTGTTAAAGACCTTCTGAATCCTTGCATAGGCTTTGTTTGTGGAAGCTTTCCTAGATTGTAACATGGTTTCGATTACTTGATAAGAGAGCCCATACTTAGTTAGTAAGGGCCTGTCAAGTTCCATGCTGTCAAGCGGAGTCTCCTCAGGTCCTCGTAAAGATTGCTCTGAGACAGCAGATCCTTGACCTGCGGGAGAACCCGAAACTCTTCATGATTCATTTGCATGAGTAGGGCAAACCAAGCTCTCTTGGGCCAAAAAGGTAGTATTGCGATTACTCTCGCCTGGTCCTCTCTCACCTTCCTCAGTACTCTGGCTATCATCGGGAAAGGAGGAAATATGTAGGCCAGGCTGTAATCCCATATCACTGACATTGTATCCAGCTCCTCCGGAGTATCCTGGGCAAACAGCGAATGAAACCTGGGAAGTTTGGCATTCCTTCTCGACTCCTTCTTTGTGATCTGCCAAAACACCTGAGTTTTCAAGGACCATTCCCAGGGCAGTATCACTTCTCTGCTCAGTTGATCTGCCCATATGTTGTCCACACCTCTTATGTGGACTGCCATGATCTGCACAAGATTGGCCTCTGCCCAATGAAGCATCTCCAGAGATTCTCTTAGCAGCGGGGACCTGGTCCCCCCTTGGCCATTTATATAGGAGACGATCGTAGCATTGTCCGTCTGAACCTTTACGAATTTCCCCATGACTACCTCTTGAAAGCTTATCAATGCCAGGCTTACTGCTTTCAATTCTCTGAAGTTTGAGGATAAAGTCCTCTCCATTATGGACCATGTCCCCTGGACCGAATGACTGCCTAGATGGGCTCCCCATCCTTTGCCGGACACATCTGTTGTCAGTACACACCACTTCCTCTGAAGTAGTGACCTGCCCTCTCTCAATCTGACAGTCTGGAGCCACCATCTGAGCTGGGATCTGGTATCTCCTGAGAGAATCCAACATTTGTCTTGAGAACGGAGTTTTTTGACCCTCATTGTCAGCAACTCTTGTTGCAGCAGCCTCATATGAAAATGAGCCCAAGGCACCGCTTCTATCACGGATGACATTAATCCCAGAACATTCATTACCCTTCTGACAGATATGGGTACCGGCTGCCTCAGTCTCTTTACATGGTCTATTAGCCTCATCCGTCTCTCCTGGGAAATCACTAAACTCATTTGTTTTGAGTCTATCACAAATCCCAAGAACTGTTTCCTTCTCTCTGGTTGTAGAGAAATGATTTCTGTGTATTCACCATCCAACCTAAAAACTGTAGGAGATTCAGGACTCTGACCAGCTGTTTGTTTAACAGACTCTCTGACACCACCTTGAGCCACCAATTGTCCAGATATGGTACTATGACGATGCCCTCCGCTCTCAATACAGCTACCACCGCCGCTACAATCTTTGTGAAGACCCTTGGGGCACAGGAAATGCCGAATGGTAGGGCTGTGAACTGGAGGTGCCAAACTTCTCCCAGGATGTAAACCGCTATCCTCAAATATTTTCTGTGTGGCTGAAAAATTGGCACATGCAAGTAGGCATCTTTCAGATCTATGGTTGCCATATAGTCCCCCTGATCCAGGAGATTGCTAACTGTCTTGATTGAATCCATTTGAAACATCTTTCTCCTTATAAAGGTATTTAAGTATATGACCTTCCATCTGCTTTTGGAACCAAAAAAACCGTGGAGTAAACTCCCAACTTTATTTCGTCTATTGGTACTCTTTCCAAAACCTTGTTTTGAACAAAATCCAGGATCGCTACTTGCGATTGGGTAATAAGGAAGCGTGGGCTGGGCGGCTTTACAAATTCTATCCTCAAGCCTTCCTGTATTACTTGGAGTACCCAAGGTTCTTGAACTACCTCTGCCCACTGTTGTGAAAAAAAGCGCAACCTTCCTCCTACCCCTTCTCTCATGGTGTCATGCATCTGAGGCCTTAAATGGGTAGGGAGATTTACCCTTGGGCTTAAACTCTGTACTCTTTCTAGAGGATCTAAACTTTGCCCTATCACCTTGGTTCCTATTTCCTACTCTATTGCCATATCTAGGGGGAGACTTTCTCCGCCCACGAAAAAAAGATCTTTTCCAATTACCCTTAGGCTTTTGTTGGGATAAATTCTTCCTTCTTTTGTTGGGATAAATTCTTCCCCTTGTCATCAACTTTTCCATGAGTTCATTTAATTGTCAGGCATTGGTGTCTCACACTCTCTGCATATAATATGTTTGCTCTTCTTTGTTCTTTTTCTAGACCCTTGACTCCCCTTTGGGCTTGACATCTAAGGTAGGTAAACAATAATACTCTTTTATTATTTGTCTTTTTTTTTTTTTACAATCCAAAACGAATAAATACCTTTAGACTTCTTAGGAAAAAGATTCAGGCAGAATCCTGCTTTGAAATGAGCATCAGTCACCCATTAATACCAGGCAACTGCTGTTTGGTAATGTTGTCTTTAAATAGCCCATTCAAAATTGTTTGGCGCGAATTTGGCGTCCTCATCGCCATTACGTCACCCAGCGCCCATACTCTTTTCTGCGTGTGCGCAGTAACGGCTCCTGCCGTTCCCACGTACGCACGTCAGCTTCTGACGTCACAACGTGCCATGCTCCACCCCATTGCAGAATCCCTGCGGGAAAATTAGTCATAATGGGGCCAGAAAAGAGAGAAGATTTTCTACATATGCAGAACCTTCTTCTTGTACGCACGTTTATCCTGCATCCAATCTAAACTGTAGGCACTTGTTTCCATCGTCCGGCTTGTAACTCCTTGAGGTATTTCTGCCTGTTTGTTCTCCTTCTCTATTCCTCTAGCAATCCTATCCTGTCCGGTAGGACAGAAAAAAACAATGACGAATGTGGGACAAGGGGGGGTTTATTGAGTACTTAATTTTTGGTGGTGTGTCTAACTGTCCTATCTTTAAGGGAGGAATCAATCTCATAGGTGCTGCTGCGAAGGATGCAAAGGAATGATGTTCTGGGCAGAGAGGAATTTGGCTTTGATCAAAGCAATCCACATAAAAGGGTCAGAGAATTATCTGGCAGATCATCTATGCAGGAAAGTTGTAGACCAGAAGGAGTGGGAGCTGAATCAACTAGTGTTCCTACAGATTATCAGAATGTGGGGAATGCCTCAAATAGACCTGATGGCAACAAGGGACAACAGGAAAGTGAAGAAATTCTGTTCTTTAGCAAGGACGGACAACCCGAACTTCCTGGATGCAATGTCCTTTCCTTGGAAATTCAAGATAGCCTACATTTTTCCTCCTCTGGCCATGATTCAGAGGGTGCTGAAAAAAATGAGGCAGGAACAGGCACCGATTATTCCGATAGCACCTTTTTGGCCAAGAAGAATTTGTTTTACAGACCTGATGATAATGTCCAAAGGAGTGTATTGGTTGCTACCACAAAGGAGAGATCTGTTAATCCAGGGCCAAATCTGTCATCCGAATCCAAACAGATGGAAACTGGCGGACTGGAATTTGACAAGGACATTTTAACAAATCAAGGTCTCTCTCAAGAGGTGGTGCAAACATTCGTAAGCATTCTACCTCCAAAGTATATAAAACAGTTTGTAGAGTCTTCAGTTCATTTTCAATCTAACAGTTGTCCTGTAGAGGGGATTTTGCAATTTCTTTAGGATGGATTTTATAAAGCCGGCTACTATAAAAGTTCATTTAGCTGGCATTCCAGCTATTTCATCCAGAAATTTGTCCTCAGATCCTTTGATCAAGCGCTTTATAAAAGGTATAATGAGGTTAAGGACATCAGTGAAAGCTCCTGTAGCGACATGGGATCTCAATTTGGTTTTGTCAGCCTTATGTAAAGATCCGTTTGAGCCTTTGGAGACTATCAGCCAAAAACTGCTGATGTGGAAGACTGCATTTCTGGTAGCAATAACATCAGCCAGAAGGGTAGGAGTATTGCAGGCATTAGCAGCAAATTCACCTTATACTTTGTTTTTTCCGGAAAAAGTGGTTCTCAGAACACTACCATTTTTCAGACCAAAAGTTCCTTCCGCACAGAATATTAATTCTCAGATTATTCTTCCATCTTTTTTTACGGTTCCATCTAATGTAGAGGAAGAAGAGCTCAATAAATTGGACATTAAAAGATGTCTGGCAACTTATATTGAAAGAACAAGTTCTTTCAGGAATTCGGAACATCTTTTCGTCTCTTTTGCAGGAAAGTCGAAAGGCAACAAAGCTGCAAAATCTATTTCAGCCTGGGTTAAAAATGCAATTTCATTGGCCTATACTTCGCAGGGGAAAGATCCTCTGGATCAATTTAAAGCGCATTCGACACGAGCGGTGTCAACTTCCTGGGCAGAAAAATCAGCCCTGAGTTTGGAAGAAATTTATAAGGCAGCAACGTGGAGCAGTGTTTCTACTTTTACAAAATTCTACTGCCTTGACTTAGCAGCCTTAAATTATGCAGCCTTTGGCAGCCGGATTCTGGAGGAAGTTATTCAAAATCCGGAATCCCACCCAGGGGCTATCCTGGCCCCTCCGTCGCCCAGAAATTCGCTCTTAAAGTACCAGGAGCAGCATTTTTGCTGCCCCTGGTACCTAGTGGGGCGCTGCCGTCTGAGGCGACAGCCTCAACTCGCCTCTTTGGCGAAGCACCCCTGATCCCACCCTGTTTATTCTAGTTTGCTAGATCCCATTAGTTGTGCTGCCTGTAGGACTAAAGAAAAGAAAAAATGTATACTTACCAAAATTTTCTTTTTCTTTAGTCCGGAAGGCAGCACACTTTTCCCTCCCCAAAATAAAAATTATTAGCATGGTCTAGTGTACTGTTTAAAGTCTTGGCTTGTAAATAACACTGGGGAAGGAGGGACAGAGGTGTGGTTATTATAAGGTTGCTAATTAATTGATTATTAACGCTGTGCTTTTTTCTGTGCTATAGGGGTGGTGAGGGATTGTGTTGTGCTGCCTTCCAGACTAAAGAAAAATAAAATTTCGTTAAGTATAAATTTTTTCTTTATTCAATTGCATACCTCCCAACATTTTGGAAGTAAAAAGAGGGACAAAACATTTTTTCGCACGTAGAACAGCGAAATTATTTGACTGCGCCCCTTTCTGTGACCACACCCATTTTACAAAATTTGGCAGGTTATGAAAGTTAGAAAATATTTCTCCTTATCTAAACTGTTTTTTTTTGTGTCTCAAAATTGTTACACAGTATCATATTTGCACCTGTTAGCTGTTCTGTGCTCTCCGCTAAATGCCAATTAAGTGAGAAACTTTGTTTATTTTTCTGGCTGTTCAGTGCAGAGAAAATAGGTACTTTCCAGTACAAATGAGGGACTGCAGGTTGAGCTGTCAAAAGAGGGACTGTCCCTCCGAAAAAGGGACAGCTGGTTGGTATGCATTGCTGGCTTTTATGCTTGAGGCGTCATGTAAAACACAGCAGCTCGATGGAGGTTTTGGTCTCACACAAATTTAAATCCGGTATCTAGCATCCATACTCTGAACCGAGATTTACTCATTTAACCCCATAGAGTTAAAACTACAGGGTATATTTTGATCAGCTATAAAATCGTCATCACGCAACACCACCCACCCAACTCATACAGGTTATAAACGAAACGAATTAAAAATACACCAGCAAGCCTGCATTTTGGCAAAGAAGGCGAATGCAAGATATAACAGGCACTAAGGAATTCCAATTTTGAATTCTATTTTGCAACAACGGCGTTTAGTGAGGGCGCCGTCACCCTCTTTCAAAATGGCCGCTACGCCGCATCACGTGATTGACGCTGCTCTTTGCTTGCTGACGCCGGCGGAAGTGATGCTGTCCACTTGTTGGAGGCAATGCCGCCTGGAGCAGCTGGCCATCGGTCTAATGTGACTTAAAGAGATTGCAAGTCGGTGAGTTTGCTCTCGGGTGATATACAGCATGAATATAATTTTATTTAGCAGCTGGAATCACTTATATAATCCTCATGTCCTTCTGTATGAGGTTTAATGTGTTCCAGCTGGAGCTTCTTCCGGTGACAGGTCTATTGCTTCTACTGGAGATCTTTCAGCTACTCTAGGACCAATTGTACAGGAAATGTAAAGCCAAAAGAATGGATACGTTGCCCCTAGAGGCCCTCAGTAATTGCAGTCATTGACCAACTGCACTGGTGGCTGATAACATCTAGTTTTAATTCCCATTCATTGTAATGGCAATCATGTGGACCCACTCCTGACTGCCCATCTGTGAAGTCACTGGAGGGACAGAAGGGCTGGTGCAAGTTTGGAAATCTTAGCAGCCAGGGTTGGACTGGCCACTTAAATAAGAGGAAAAATCCTGCCTTCTGAGCCGTGATTCCCCCCCCGTTAGTCTTGTAGCCCGCCCCCGCCTTCTCCATGCCACCAGTCTTGCAGCACTGCCGGAGGGGGTGCAACAGTAGCCTTAACATGCCTGCTGGGTGGGGGCTTTGATGTCAGCTTCCCTGGTTGGCCCAAAGTACCCCAGTCCAACACTATTAATGGCAGATGAAGTTGCAGAGATGCCAAATTAGACCCAAATTAATCAGGGAGCATCTTGTTTGCATCTGTCAAATTCCCAACTACATCACACAACATTAAAGGTCTTCGGGTGATGATTCTATTGACTTCAATGGAGTGGGTAAGTCTGCAAATTACTGACTGCCAGAGATGCACCTGTTACTGCGGGTTATTGGTAGAGTGGGCTTAAAGGGGTGGTTCACTTTTAAGCAACTTGGTCATCATTCTTTTTTATAGTTTTGTATTTGTCTTCATCTCCTTACTCTTTCCAATTGTCAAGTAGGTGGTCAGAAATGTATTGTTATTGCTACTTTTTATTACTCATATTTCTATTCAGGCCTCTACTATTCATATTCCAGTCTCATTATCAAATCAGTGCATGGTTGCTAGGGTAATTTGGAACCTAGCAACCGGATTGCTGAAATGGCAAACTGGAGAGCTGTTGAATAAAAAGCTAAATAACTCAAAAACCACATCTAATAAAAATATCCCTTTAGAATCTCATTCTCTACATCATGATAAAAGTGAATACAAATGGGAGCAACCCCTTTTAAATCTGCGAGACTCTCAACAAATACAGGCGGATTTACTTGTCTGGACTTGGGAAGCTACCATCAGAGAGGGTCCAGGGCAGAGTTAGGCCCACTTGCAACCCAAGGGTTTTAAGGTGGCCATAGACACACAGATCCTATCGTACAAATCGAGGATTCGTATGATTTTCGGATTGTGTGTGCCGACATATTTTGTCCGGCAGAGATCGGTCGATCGGTCAGGTTTGATTTTGACCCAACCGATACCGCTGGAGCCCACGGCACATCGTAATCGGATTGTTTGGCCATACGGCCGAACAATCAGATTACACCCAATATAGCCATGTTTGTGTATGGCATATCGGGGAAAGATCCGCTCGTTTGGCGATGTTGCCAAACGAGCGGATCTTTGCATCTATGGCCACCTTTAGGCTGGCCCATGGAACTCTAGCACACTGTACACACTCAGCCAGTTGTTGCTTCAAACTGTATTTTTGACTGGTCGTCACATGACCCACTGGATGAGCCCAAGTGATTGCCAGTACAATGAATGGGAAGCCATTGATCAGATGTCAAAACTCTCAGAATCTGAGTGTGCATCATTGCTCTTCCATTGAAAGGAATAGAAAAATAGCCATTATTGTAGAAAATATATATTGTGTGTCTTACATAATAGTTCAACAATTATGGATCCGCACACACCAGTTTTTCTGCAGTGGGGAAACCCCCTTTCTTTTATTTTTATTCACCACCAATATCAACGTTTCGGGGGGTACAACCTCCCTTCGTCAGTGTGTGGTGGAAACATTACAATTACATAATAGTTCAACATGAATCTGTTTATATGAGCTCTATACTGTGTCTCCATCCTTTGCTAATGTAGAGTGTGTACTTTCATGGCTATGGGATAACTATGCTTTTTTCTAGACCAGAAAACCTTGGTAAATAATTGTTGATGTATGGTATGTAGAGTCAGACAGAGAGAGTGTTAGAATACTGAGCAAGCACTAGTGACACAAGCAGTCCAACAGATTTCATAATAAATGAAGGCATATTCAGAGGTGGAGGCCCAAGGTATCGGCAAGACAAGATAATTCCTCCCCAGCCACATTTGAAAAAATTATATTTATTCAACGTTTCAGCCCCTCAACAGTTCCTGAGGACGGCCCGAGTTGAGGTTCTGAAACGTTGAATAAAACACTCTTGTATTCACGATTAAGTCCCCTGAGTGTGGTTTATTAGTGGAAGTTATTTTATATGTATATATAGATATAGATGTGTGTGTATATATATATATATAATATATATATATATATATATATATATATATATATATATATATATATATATATATATATATATATATATATATATATATATATATATATCTTTGTGTTTGTATTTTGTTTCTAGATCTGTCCCTGGGGCCCTTGCTGCACAAGACATCTGCATTTGTGGCTGGTGATTCCACAGGGGGAGACTGAGAAAATGAGGCGCCTGAATCGCAAGAAGACACTGAGCCTGGTGAAGGAGCTGGATGCTTTCCCCAAGGTGCCAGAGAGCTACGTTGAGACCTCGGCAAGCAGGGGGACCGGTGAGGGGGTGGTGGGGAAAATTCAAAGACTGAGGGTGGTGGGAGAATTGTAAATTAAATCTGTTACTGTTACAGGCAGATATTAATATATATTTTAAGTCACAGGTAAAGGGCAGTGCCTACTGAAATTAGCAATATCATTTCGCTCTTGTCATGATACCTTTTCCACTTTCTGGTTGCTAGTATGTCTATATGTTGACATTGCATGGGTGGAATTTATTTTATGCGAAATATCTGATATCGGATTTAGCCTGATATGACCTGAAGCTTCACAGCCTTCATGTGGGTTTCTACTAGTATAAATATTGAAGTATGTAAACTGAGCATTAATGAAACCTTAAGGCAGTTCCATTGTTATCTGAGTGCCAGTGCAAACGCAGCTTCAGCTTTTGATGGGTCTAAAGTCACAGTGTGTACATTGTTTTCTCTACATGTGCTACTTTATGCACTAGATTTTATGGTCTGTTGGCCAAGACTACTGAGGACACAGTTCTCATGCTGTTTTTTTATCAGTTTGCTATCCCTTCGTTTACAGTAAAATGATCCTTAGTTCTCACCCCTGTGCTAGGACTGATACTGACCATACCCAGGCTGGTTAAAGCTTATCCAACTGCCATCTGGCATAAATCAGCCAGATATTTATTGGGCAGGTCAATGCGTTCCTCTTCCAATGAAACATTCTGTTCTTATTCATTGTAATGGCAATTGTCTG